>NC_079423.1:18484228-18610675 GCF_026213295.1 Gadus chalcogrammus | reverse complement strand
TCCACCCAGCGGTTTTAACACTGTTGTGTGTCCTGTTGTGTTGTGGACAGCAGGGCCCTTGTGTTCAGTGAATTGCCAGTGTGTGTTTTTACAAAACTATGGCCTCACCGGGTGCCATGAGGAATCACCGGCGATACGCTCCGTACCTCCGGAGGGAACATCGATACACCGGAGAACTATCGCCTCACTGCCCTCATACATTTAGAGGACGCACACAAACAGACACACACACATAGATACATATACACTTACATACACAAACAAACAGCCAAACACACACAATCACAAACCAAATCACTACACACCCACACACTCATGCATCACCACTGGAGGACAGCTGGGTACCTCCACAGTGAGAGCCTTGTTGTTCTCATTATCAGTTATTACCTGTCCCCGCCCCCCATCACCTCCTCCATTACGCCCCCCCCCCCTCTCATCCGTGAGATGCTATTAAAGGGGCTGTGACTCATGTCAGATGGTTTGACCATCACTTACAGCCGTACCGCCTACAGATAGCAGGTCTGACAGATAGCAGGTCTGATAGCCTGAGGCCGCTGGGTGAAGCTGTGTGGTTACCACGCTCTAATGGAGGAGGGCTGATGCTATCATGAGTCATGAACACACACACGCACGCACGCGAACACACACACAGGCACGCGCACACACGCATGCATGCACATACAGACACACACCCACACATGCACACATTATCAAATGTGTATCAGGGTTTGTACACGATTTCAAAGCAACATTGAGGAACATCTCAATCTAAACATAATTGTGTCTTTCTAGCTTATCAAACTTAATTAGAAGAACAAATAAAAAACAAAAGAAGCATCCACACAATGGCTCTGGGCCCCGTTTCCCGAAAGCGTCGTTAGCCTAAGTGGATCGTGAAGCAGTGTTGTTTTTGGCAGGCATTTTAGATTTAGTTTTAGTCTTAGTCTTTTTGACGAAATGCTTCTTAGTTTTAGTCCCATTTTAGTCATTTCTATCTTTGAAAGTTTTAGTCTAGTTTTAGTCTGACGAAAACTCAAAAGGTTTTAGTCTAGTTTTAGTCCAACGAAAACTCGTCCACCAGCCTCTCTCTGTAGTGTATGAGTGTGTGTGTGCCGTGTGCGTGCAGGCGCAGCTGCGCGCGAGCACACGAGCCAGTGTTGCGGGGGGGGGGGGGGGGGTGGAAGGGTCTCACGTGACGCGTTTTATCCAATCAGGTTGCTTGGATGCTCCCATTGAAACCCATTCTATTCTACGTGAACCACCTACATGTAAGCCGCTAGAAGCAGTTAAAATCGGAGCGGACTAGAGCGGACTGGAGCGGAGTGAAATCCCCGCTCCGGCCTTTGAATTTAAAACCGCTCTGCGCTCCAACCCGCTCCAACGTATTTCTTCCGCTCCGCTCCACCACCCGCTCCCCGCTCCGCTCCGCTCACATGCTCTCACTAACAATTTAGTCTCGTCTAGTTCTCGTCTGACGAAAATGTCTACATTTTTCGTCACATTTTAGTCTTTATATGGCTTTGGTGACGTTCGTCTTAGTCTCATTTTCGTCATGGAAAAAAGGGGTCTGACAACGTCATTTTCGTTTTCGTCTTGCCTGACGAAAACAACACTGTCGTGAAGTGCGTCGAAAGGGCATCGTGGAGTTTTCACCGCGTTTCCCGAAAGCATCGTTGGGAACGAACGTCTTGAAAACGCTCGTAGCTAACGAGTACTCCAGGGGTGCTCATAGGTACTCGTAGGACGCTAAGAGCATCGTCAGCTATAGCCTCAGTGGCGTCACCATCGGACATTCCGTCTATTGGATGCGTTTTATTAAAATGCATTGCGCCTTTATGTTCTTAGTTTGGTAATTAATAAAGATTATTAATTTATTTATTAATAAAGATGTTAAAATGGCCAAAATAAAACGGGATTTGTGCAGACTGACATAGGCTACTCATAAAACGTAGCATAAATTAATGTAAAAAATAAAAGAAAATAAATGAAAATAAATTTTTTTTAAAATAAATTATAAAAAACAAGCAAAGGAGCAGGCAAAAGGCTGGGATATGGTGGGGATTGGTCACGGTGACGGGAATGTTTAGTGACATGTGGGAGGGTGGAGGGGGTTAAAAAAAAGTCTCAATCACTCTTCGACGCGCATGAAAACCAGCCGCGTAGTTATGAGGGAGGCCGTCCTCACACCGATCTTCCTCGTCGTCATCGTCCTCAGCGTCCTCCGGTTCAAGCAATGCCACCCCAATCTTAGCTGCAATGTTGTGCAACATAGCCGTCACACATATCACGGCGCATGACTTGGCTGGCGAAAACTGGAGCCCTCCGTCTGACTTGTGAAGGCATCTAAAGCGCAACTTCCACCTCCCGATCGTGCAATCAACGATGCACCGGGCCAGACGGTGGGCTTCGTTGTATTCCTCATCATGGACATCTCCCGGGTTATTCACAGGTGTGAAGAGGAATTATTTCAGGGGGGAAAATGCCGTAAAACGCACAGTGCATTCAGGATTAGGACTGATATATGTCGGTTTAAGCCTAATCAATTGTGTTTTAATGTCTTTAGCATTCATATAATTGCAGTCTATTTTTTTCGTAGGCTACTCTGCTGTTGTCCTTGATGGGGATATATTTTAACCCTTTTTAACACAATTTTCCTGCGACATTCCTGCGTCTCCCCCTCCTACGGAGCCCATTTCAGCACCGTGTCAGTAGACAGTTACAATCCTACGACGTCGTGAGTGCAGCGAATGCGCGTTCACGTTAAGAGGAGTTTCGGGAAACGCGACAAAGAAATTATCGATGGATCGCAAGATCCATCGGGAGAATGATCGTACGAGCGAAGATCCATCGTTATCGGTAAACGGGGCCCAGATCTTGTTTTTATAAATAAATAAATTGTATTCATTGAAATAATATACGAAAATTAAAAGGCATAGAATAAAACACTGCATTGCCACTAAACAGTAGTGCAAATAGGCCGTACTGATGTGTACACAAAAGACTATTCCTGACACTCCTCTGCCCCGCTGTGTTCGCTCTGGCTGTGGTCGCTCCGCACTGTTTCGGCCCGTGGCAAAGCGGGTCATCGTCGCTGCTGTCCAAGGCATTTTGAGAAGCAGCATTTATTTAATGCTCATATGACCTAGTGCTGAAAAAAAGTTATATGAAAAAGTGTGAGGGGAGCGGTGGTGCGCTAAACTTGTTCTGTGAGCAGCTGGATGTGAACCATGGTGTGAAGTGAACACAACGATCGATTTTCGACTGTGCGCGCATGCACTGGTGTAATTGAGCTGCGCTGCTATATAGGCTATCTTTTTTATCAATGTAGCGAGTTGCAAGTGTAGTCCAGGCTGAGTTTTTTTTTCCAGCACCCCCTGCTGAGAATACGTTCCCGCGGCTATGATTATAAATGTAAACAAGCCAGCGATTTCCTCTTCCACGCCCACAGATTTGTTCGTTGCTCCCCCTACTGTTCTGGCGGAGAATCCCCTTGCAACACGCGCAATCCTTAAGGAACCTTAAAGGAACCGTAAATCAAAACTTGTCTAAAACAAGTCTCTTGTGTAAATTACGTGCTTACGTCTCTGCGTCTAAAACGACCCTAAATCGGCCTTAAGGGGGGATATTTTACCGCGCAAGGGGGGGTTATGTATCTTACGTGCTTACGCGTTACGTCTAAAACAGAGCATATATCGGCCTTAAGGCGCTGTTTTCAGGTCGCAGTCTCCTCTGGAGGCGTGGGTTCGAATCCCACTTCTGACATTTATTTTGGATCTCGTTGATTGTGACTATCTGTTCAAACTTGATATGAGGTTCAAACTCAAAGTGAGAGGCTACGGTCGGGTAGTGGAAATGTGTAATGAATGAGAGGAGTGTGTGCGTGTTTTTCTCTGTGTGTGTGTGTGTGTGTGTGTGTGTGTGTGTGTGTGTGTGTGTGTGTGTGTGTGTGCGCATTAGTTACATTTGTAAGTAGTGTAACCCATGCAACTATGGTAACGTTACAGCGCATGTTCGCTGGGGTTTATCATTTGAACATACGAGAGCAGTAACCATGATGGTGTGTTGTTTTTATTGATTATTTCGAATGAATAATAGCGTCGTCAGGATGGCCGAGCGGTCTAAAGGTGCGGCCACACCAGACGCGTATCTCGCATAATTTTTACGCGAGATACGCGCGTAAAATGTTGCTTGACCATTTTGTGTCAAAAATGGTTGCATACGCGCCATACGCGCCTACGTCACTCGCCTAGATGAGTCCATGTCCATGCAAGTGAACGGAGCGTTCCCTCTTCGTCATAACTATCAAACCAAACATCCTTCACATTCACCGAGCGAACATTACGAAAGTAAAATGCACATTTCTCGCTAAAAATGTTTCCATAAACGCATTTAATGGCGTAACTATGTTACTATTTCCACCCAGAATAAAGAAAGTTGTCGGGCGTGGCTGCGCTGGAGTCCGAGGTAGGAAACCAAAACGCCGCCGTGTTTAGGTGATAGAGTTTAGATCGGGTTAGATTAAATAATCTCGGATATAAATAACAATAATCGGGTTAAATAACTTCACATGGTGTGTCTGGTGTGTTTCCAGCATTCGTAGTGTTGATCAGCAGATATATAGTCCGCCAATACGTTGAGGTTGCTTAGTAACCAGAGACTCTGTCCATGCAAGTGAACGGAGTGTTCCCTCTTCGTCATAACTATCAAACCAAACATCCTTCACATTCACCGAGCGAACATTATGAAAGTAAAATGCACATTTCTCGCTAGAAATGTTTCCATAAAAGCATTTAATGGCGTAACTATGTTACTATTTCCACACAGAATAAAGAAAGATGTCGGCCGTATGCTTCTGTCCAAGCTCACTACTCTCTGCCAGTGACGTCGGGTCAAGCTCAACGCTGATTGGGCAACGCGGCTAATCGTCATGCGTATGAGCGTAAAAAGTTCAATTTTTTGAACTCTTGAAATGTACGCGATATACGCGCGTATAGCGCGTAAATATACGCGCCTCATACGCGCGTTACACGCGTAAAATGTTGCTTATACGCGTGAAACGCGTAATACGCGTGTAAACCAATGGTTCCCTATGGAAAAAATTGCGATTTTATACGCGAAGTTCGCGAGATACGCGTCTGGTGTGGCCGCACCTTAAGGCGCTGCGTTCAGGTCGCAGTCTCCTCTGGAGGCGTGGGTTCGAATCCCACTTCTGACACTACTTTTGGATCTCGTTGATTGTGATTATCTGTTCAAACTTGATAAGGAGGTTCAAACTCAAAGTGAGGCTACGGTGGGGTAGTGGAAATGTGTAATGAATGAGAGGGGTGTGTGTGTGTGTGTGTGCATTAGTTACATATGCAAGTAGTGTAACCCATGCAACTATGGTAACGTTACAGCGCATGTTCGCTGGGGTTTATTATCGGTCCTTGTTTTACAGACATTTAAGGTGCTGTGTTCAGATCGTAGTCTCCTCTGGTGGCGTGGTTTCGAATCTCACTTCTGACTCTACTATTGGATGTCGTTGATTGTGATTATCTGTTCAAACTTTGTAATATGGAGAACATTTGGAAAAGGTAAGGAGGTTTAAACTAAAAGTGACAGGCTGGCTACGGTGGGGTAGTGGAAATGTGTAATGAGAGGGATGTCTGCGTGTCTTTCTGTCTCAATCTGTGTGTGTGTGTGCGTGCGTGCGTGTTCTCGTGCACGTACGTGTGTGTGCATTAGTTTATGTAACCCATGTAAATATGGTAACGTTACAGAGCATGGTAGCTGGGGTGTATTATTGGTCCTTGTTTTACGGACATTTGAACATACGAGAGCAGTAACCATGATGATGTGTTCTGTTTATTGATTCGAAAGAATAATTGTAATCGTCTTGATGGCAAACTAACTGGTTGACATTTTCTGAAAGTAAGGCTGACCGTTTATTTTGCACGATGTGGCCTGCCACTGAGAAGAGTCTTTCACATGGAACTGTGGATGCAGGAGTCGCTAGATATTTGCGAGCCAGCAGGGCCAGCTTTTCATGGGCTCCTGAATGAGCAGACCACCACTGCAAGGGACAGTCCTCCATACTAATGCAGGGCTCTGCCCTGTACCTGTGTATGTCTCTGCCAGGCTGCACCTCCTCATCAGAATCAGAATCTGAGCACATTTGTAGGAGCAGGCTCATTTTCTTCTTGGGTGGCCAATCTTCAGAAGTCTGTGGAGACCTTCTTGGTGATTGTTCATGCAGCATGCATCCCAGTGTGGTCCACACCTCTTCTCTTTCACTCTTGGGCAGGGTCTTCAAGTCTTTAAAGCGTGGATCCAGGGCCGTTGCAAGCTTGAGCCATGCGTTGTTGGTCTTTTCTTGGCGGGAGGCTCGGTCTTCTTTGAATGCCGTCTTAAATCGCACCACATATGCAGGGTCCTCATCAGAGACCTCCATTACACGACGCAAGTGGCAGAGGGCAGGCAGTACAACAGAGCAGGATACATAGGCCTCCCCACCCAGGAACACACACACACACACACACACACACACACACACACACACACACACACTTAAGTTATTACAACAGAAGTTGGTAGTTTACAAAAAGGTAACATATAATTTCAATTTAATCAATTACATTTTATTTCAAACTATAGGCCTATCAATAATTAATATGTGGATTACTTACCGACAGGGCTCTAGAAGAGTCTCAAGTCTTTGCACCTTGTCCCATTCTGGTGGTGTCAGCATAATGAGTATGTGCTGCTGTTGGTCCAGGGTTGCTTTTATTGCTGCTTGATTGCGGTTCAGACGCTTGACCATATCCACCGTCGAATTCCAACGTGTTGGAACGTCCTGGACAAGCGGCTCCTGCTTCTGTCCAAGGGCAGCTTGTTATGCTTGAAGCTCCGCGGTGTTTGCCGGACTGTGTTTGAAGTGGACCACAATTTTGCGAGACTTGGAGAATGCATGCACAAATCCGCTGTCAGAGAGGCTCACCGTGATGCTTCTCTGTAGGATGTGAGCTATGCAAGGCATGTGCTCAAATGTCAAAAGTCTAGCCGCAGCGATCATATTGCGTGCGCTGTCGGTCCCTATAGTTGTGACTTTTCCTTCTATTTCCCACTTGCGTGCTACTGTTAGGAACTACTGTTGGGAACTGCTCTGCACATGCTTCTGGAATATTCCAAGTCTAAAGATGCAGCCTTTTGTTCTCCCTGTAGAATATTTGGGAAACATTTGAAGAATGACACATTTGTAAACACTGGCTTTCAAAATTGGAAAAAAGCTCTGGATGTCTATAGAGAGCATGAGAAATCACCAGCCCATAAGGCAGGCATGGAGTCTTGGTGTAGTTGTAAAGCCAGTGCGGCTCATGGCAGTGTTGTCGAGCAGTTGGATTCTGCAAGTGAGCGTGAAATCAAAGAGAGACGCGAATACTTCAGCCGGGTTGTGGCTGTTACCAAGTTTTTGGGTAAACAAAATATCCCATTCCGTGGCCATGATGAGGGCATGTCCAGCGACAACCAGGGAAACTTTCTGGAGTGTATGAACCTCTTGAAAGAGTTTGATCCTTTTCTTCAGGCATATTCACCACCATCTCACAGTACATACTTATCACCTTCATCCCAAAATGAGGTCATTCAATGCTGTGCCCAAGAGATAGTAAAAGCTATCAGTCAAGAAATAAAGGAGGCTGGAATGTTTTCAGTAATGGCAGATGAAGCGAGAGATGGCACCACTGAGCAGCTAGCTGTGTGTGTTCGTTATGTTGCTGGGGGGAGTGTGAAAGAGCATTTGCTAGCCATGACAGATTTGAAAGGGTTTGATGCAGTGTCCATTACCACTGCAATTGAAGATCAGCTAAGATTGAATGGCATAGATCATGTGAAGGTGGTTGCACAGGCTTATGATGGCGCCTCAGTCATGAGTGGGACTGTTGGAGGGGTCCAAGCTAAGTTCAGAGAGAACCATCCCATGGCCATTTATGTGCATTGCTATGCACATCAATTGAATTTAGTGCTGTGTTGCACATGTCAAGCCATACCAGAGGCCAGGAATTTATTTGACCTCCTGCAGAATGTGTATACATTCTTTTCAGGCTCCCTTGTTAACCACGACAAGTTTAAGGAGACCCAGAAACAGCTTGGCTTACAGCCTTCTGAGCTGGTACAGCTGTCCAAGACCCGATGGTCGTGCCAGCTGAGGTCAATCAACGCTATGATAGAGAATTTCCCCGCAGTTCTCACGTGCCTGTCCAACATCAGCAACCCCACGGCTGTGGGTTTGCATGCCAACCTTGCCAGGTTCACCACAATTTATCTGTTGATGGTCTTCAAGACTTTTTTGTCTGTGACAGAAAGTCTTCACAAATACCTGCAAAGTGAAACTGTGGACCTGGCAAAAGCAGAGGAGTTTAAATGCGCTGTGCGTGCCACTCTAAAAGAAATGCGCACTGACCCCAAAGCGACGGAGGTATATGACCGTGCAAAGGCCTTGTGCGAAACGCACCAAATCCCTGAGTCATGTGTTCCAAGACAAAGGCAAAAGCAAAGACGCCTGGAGGAGTACATAGTCGAGTCTAGTTGTGGGGCAGCGAGTGACCTAGGCAATGCTGAAAAATTGAGAACAAATGTCTACCTACCTTGCCTAGACAGGATGATTGCGGAGCTGGAGCAACGCTTTTCATCTCTGAACAGCGTTGTTCTGAAGGGTGTTCAGGCCTGTAACCCAGGCTCGAGCACCTTTCTCAAAGAGGAGGACCTCAGAGGTCTCGCAGATCACTACAATGTTGATCTTAAACAAGAGGAGGTGTGGGTAGCGAAACATTACCTGGACAGAAAGCAGGAGAGCCTGCCAATTACTGACATGCAATGTCTTTTCGGTTTACTCGATAATGTCATGTTCCCTACACTGACACAGGTCATTAAAATATGTCTGACCATTCCTGTGTCCAGCTGCAGTTGTGAAAGGACATTCAGCGTACTGAGACGCCTTCACACTTGGTTGAGGAGCACAATGGGGCAAGATAGGCTTCATCATCTTGCCATCATGTCGGTTGAGCGAGGAGAACTCTCCAAATTAAGCAATTGATCGACAGCTTCGCAAAAATGAAGCAGAGGCGCTACCGTTTACTGTTAAAAAAATGAACAGCTCCCCTATCTTTCTGGCCATGATATACACACCTCATAGGATCATCACCATCACACCATCATAGGATGGTCTGAAATAGAAATGATAAACACAGACATGTATGTAGAGGTGTTTTTTTTTTGTTTTTCCTTTTACAGTTGCACATTTCAAGTTTTCAGTTTTCAAGTTCATGTTTGTTGACAGATATTTAATGAAGATACGCTTTATGATAATAAATAAGTGCTATAAAATATTTGCTTGCGTGCTTGCATTAATTATCTGTGCCCATGCTTTTTTTAAATAAATAATTGCCCAAAATTTTTTTAGCTTGCGCGCTTCGCACGCTCGCATTTCATTTTGGTGCCCCATTGTGCCCCTGTATGGTATTGGGTGAGCTGACGCCCCTGCTCCTGGGCCCTTCCAGTCAGAACACACTGTAACAGCATCGTTCTGTCTACATCTGGTCTGCTATCCTCTCAAACAGAGAAAAAAATGAATCTGGATCAGACTCACTAAACCTGGGAAGCAGGCGGAGATTATTAACCAGGTCACCCTGGGACTTGCCCCCTGAGGCCTCAAAACTATCCGCTCTCCCCATATCTGAAAGTTTACCCTCTCTTACCAGCTGTAGTTGATGCTGTTGCATTTCCAACTTGGCACACTCAGTTTTATGCTTTATAGTTTCCAACTCTACTTCCTTTTCAGATTTCAACCTCTCCAACTCTAACTGCTGTTTTAACTGCAACTGCAGCAACTCCTTCTGTTGTTCAAATGTTAGAGCTCCAGGATTAGGCACTACACTAGTCACTGGACTGCTAACTGGCTGCCAGCACAAAACTCCAGCCTCAAACAGACCATCCCTTAAGCAGGTCTTCACACTCTCCTTTAACTTCTTATCTGGAATGTCAACTTCATAGTGCTCTGCTATCCTAAGAAGTTGTTCTTTAGTGCACTGCTCTAGCAAAGCCTGTGAAGGTTCCTGGATGAACTCTCCACCAGGGAAGCCATCCTCAAAAACAAACCAGCCTAACAAGTTACAACTCTTGGCTGAGACACGCCGAAAACCCAAAACCTGAGGTAACAGATGAACAGGAGCCCCACCCCTATCCTGATGTTAACTACAACCATTAAAACTAGCTAACTAACTTGCCCTAGTCTTCGTGTAGTTAATGGTGGGGGGTACTTATGCACGCGAAACCAGCGGTGTGAAGAAGGCAACCAGAGGACTGGAAACCCTCTCCCAACCCTAGAGGTGCTCCCGAGCTAATAGCTCTACCCACCTTCGCCGCCACCTAAATTGATCACCACGAGTCCCCTAGAGGAACCCGCTACCAAACCTAACAGGGGGTAGAAACTCCTGCTCCAACAGATACCAACATACCCCAGGTAGGGCTAACCGCAAAGCCCCAGTCAAATCTAATCACCTTCACCACAAACAGAAATGGACCAAATACCTCTCCTTTAATTTCCTACAAGAAATAACCAGCACCGACAACAACCTGACATTTCCCCTCCCAGAACAGTTGATGATTAACCACAGCACAGTCAGCCATGTCCAACAACAAGTAGTGTACACTCCAACAAAGCAAACCAAAAACCATTGTCTGCAAGAGGAGGAAGCACACACCAACCTAAACCGGGCCAATTTACCAGTAGTCAAAATTCAAGCTATTTTAATCCTAGTAAATTGATCCCGGACGAGCCCCCACTTGTCACAAACTGGCTCAGCATATGTGACAAGGAGGGGAGACAAGTCAGGTTGAAAGTGATAAATGAAAAGGTTTTATTATAACTTAAACAATCGTATCTACCAATAGCATGAGGTGTGGAGAGTAGTGGCATCAGTGGTGAATGTAGTGCATGGATGAGTGAGACGTGTGTGCTGCTGTTGAGTGTAAAAGGAAGCCAACAAAAGAACCAAGAACCAACAACCTGTAGCAGCGTGGAGCCTAGGGGAGAGAGAGACAATGAGACCAGGCTGGCTTATATCACCTTGGGTAGAGGCCTAGCCAGGTGTGAGCAACTTGCCCTAACGACCCTCCCTTTCAGCCAACTCCTGCAGGAAGTAATCAGCTGCCGAAAGGGAGGGGTCGTAACACTTCTGCAAAGTGACGCTCTTCTGTTTTCATTGTAGTTAGTGCAAACGACTTCAGTTCCCATGTTTTAGTGATACGATGTGCAGTTACACCCAGGTAATTGTTGTTACTCACAGAGGTCCAGTGGTCTCCTGCGAGGGCGACATAGTCAGCTACAGCCAAATCCTCTTCTTTCTTTTTCTTTTCCGTTTTGTAGAGGTCGTGGATTTTAGTCATTACTGTGCCTCTTGACGGTGGCTTGTAGAATGCGTCGCGTGAAGCAACTTGTAACACTTCCGCGAGGCCCTTGTCCTCGACAATATTAATCAGCCGACTGTCTTTTGCAATCCATTTGGCAATTTTTTGGGTCAAGTTCTCAGAAAAAGACTTACTTAATGCACGGCCTTCGTGAGCGTTGTCTGAAGCAAGCCCCCTGGTCTTGCCCCAGAACTTGAAGCGCCGACAAACGCATGCTTAGCGTTGATATGGTATTTTAGGCTGGAAGTGCTTCGGTGTTCCATCTTTGTTTTTTTTATATTCAAACTTTCCATCCAGAGGGCCAACAACTTATTTTGGTTCTGTATCCATCTTGTGTCTCAGCCAAAACTCTAGAGCGGCAAATAGCGGCGGCAAATAGCGGCGACAAGTGCAGAGTGGGAAACATTGGGCGGGTCATTTTGCGCATGCGTTAATGCGTTAAAGAAATTAACGCGTTAATTCCACAAAATAATCACCCTGCGTTAACGCATTAATTTTGACAGCCCTAGTTTATTGATTCGAAGGGTATGATGAAATACGTCAGGATGGCCGGGCGGTCTAAGGCGCTGCGTTCAGGTCGCAGTCTCCTCTGGAGGTGTGGGTTCGAAGCCCACTTCTGACACGCCTATTGGATCTCGTTGATTGTGATTATCTGTTCAAACTTTGTAATATGGAGAACATTTGGAAAAGGTAAGGAGGTTTAAACTCAAAGTGACAAACTACGTTGGGGTAGTGGAAATGTGTAATGATAGCGGTGTCTGTGTGTCTTTCTGCCTCAAGGCCGATATATGCTCTGTTTTAGACGTAACGCGTAAGCACGTAAGATACATAACCCCCCCTTGCGCGGTAAAATATCCCCCCTTACGTGCTTAAGTGCGTCGGCCAAAATTCCTGACTATGCGACTAAAACACTACGGCCCTACGCAGCTCGCAAAGATTGTGATTGGCCAGCTAACCACATCCTTTCAGGAGTCTCACATTTCCGGTTTTACAGCATAATAGCGCCATTTTTAAAAGGCCGTGACAGAAGCGAATGAAGAATTTTGAAGAAGGAGAAGAAGAAAACACAAGAACGAATTATGATAATTATAAATAGAAACAAGCCAGCGATTTCCACTTCCACGCCCACAGATTCGTTCGTTGCTCCCCCTACTGTTCTGGCGGAGAATCCCCTTGCAACACGCGCAATCCTTAAGGAATCTTAAAGGAACCGTAAATCAAAACTTGTCTAAAACAAGTCCCTTGTGTAAATTACGTGCTTACGTCTCTGCGTCTAAAACAACCCTAAATCGGCCTTCAGTCTCTTTACGGACATTTGAACACACAAGAGCAGTTTAACCATGATGGTGTAATGTGTTTCTTGATTCTAACAGCAATATGAAATTCTTCTGGATGGCCGAGCAGTCTAAGGCGCCGCGTTCAGGTCGTATTTACCTCTGGAGGTGTCTCCTCTATAGGCGTGGGTTCGAATCCCACTTCTGACAATACAATTGGATCTTGTTGATTGTGATTATCTGTTCAAACTTTGTAATATGGGGAACATTTGGAAAAGGTAAGGAGTTTTAGACTCAAAGTGACTGGCTGGCTACGGTGGGGTAGTGGAAATTGGAAATGAGAGGAGTGTCTCTCTGTCTCAATCTGTGTGCGTGTGTGTGCATTAGTTTATGTAATTAGTGTATCCCATGTAACTATGGTAACGTTACAGCGCATGGTAGCTCGGGTTTATTATCGGTCCTTGTTTTACGGACATTTAAACATACGAGAGCAGTAACCTTGATGGTGTGTTGTTTTTATTGATTCGAAGGGTGTGATGAAATACGTCAGGATGGCCGCGTGGTCTACGGTGCTGCGTTCAGGTCGCAGTCTCCTCTAGAGGCCCGGGTTCGAATCCCACTTCTGACACTACATCTAGATCTCGATTATTGTGATTATCTGTTCAATCTTTGTAAAATGGAGAACATTTGTAAAGTTAAGGAGATTTAAACTCAAAGTGACTGGCTGGCTACGGTGGGGTAGAGGAAATGGGTAATGAGAGGGGTGTCATTGTGTCTGTGCATTCGTTTATGTAAGTAGTGTAATCCATGTAACTATGGTAAGGCTACAGCGCATGGTAGCTGGGGTTTATTAATATCGGTCCTTCTTTTACGGACATTTGAACATACGAGAGCAGTAACCATGATGGCGTTTTGTGTTGATTGATTCGAAAGGTCTGATGAAATACGTCAGGATGGCCGAGCGGTCTAAGGCGCTGCGTTCAGGTCGCAGTCTCCCCTGGAGGCGTGGGTTCGAATCCCACTTCTGACATTACATTTGGATCTCGTTGATTGTGATTATCTGTTCAAACTTTGTAATATGGAGAACATTTGGAAAAGGTATGGAGATTTAAACTCAATGGCCATCATTTATCAAACGAGCGTACGACAGAAAACGTGCGTAAAATGGATCTAGCCTACGCTCATTTCAACGTTGAGCTTGGCATTTATCAATTTGAACGTGAGCGCAGGCTGCGATGAAATCTCACGTCAGGTCTGAGCTCGTGTACGCAAGTTTTTTTGGCGCAACACACGGGTATTTCACTGATGAATAGAGCAGCACAAGTAGCCCATGTTGCACATCTGTATTAATTACTAAATAAATTGGAATTAGCCCAGCCGTTCAAACAATTACAAACAAGTCAGCCCTAATTAAAAACAGTATTGCTATGAAAATAATTAGAATGTGACAGGTGAAATGTTTATTCAGCTGTCTATATAAACAGGAGCTTTGCCAAATAGGTGGTCGAGTCGCAGCAATGGCAGATCTGGCTGTTAGAGGACCTCAACGCGCGTCTAAGACGAGAGAGAGTTTTTCGAGAGCGATGAATGGCTCTTGAGTCGTTTTCGTCTCCCAAGGCATCTCCTAATGGAGCTATGCAATGCTTTGGAGCCACAGTTAAGGCGAGAAACTAGGCGTCTAAACGCAATACCTGTGCCAGTGCAGGTGTGCTCTACCTTGGGGTTTTTGGCCACCGGGACCTTTCAGCGGGAGATCGGGGACAGGTCTGGTATTTCCCAGCCAAGTATCCGAACCATGCCAGCAGTTTTGGCAGCTATACTGTCCCTCTCTGAACGTTATATTAAATTCCATACACTAACGATCAGCAAACTGGAATCAAACGGGATTTTTATGCTATTGCTATGTTTCCAAATGTGATTGGTGCGGTTGATTGTACCCATGTGCGTATGAAGCCACCATCTATTAATGATTAAGCGTACATCAACCGCAAAAGCTACCATTCAGTTAATGTTCCGATTATTTGCGATGCCAGAATGTCAATCCTGAACATGGTAGCCCGATGGCCTGGGGGCACGCACGATTCTTTTATTTTCCAAAATAGCAACGTTGGGCATCGTCTACATCAGGGCGCACTACATGGTCAGAGTCATCTCGGTGAGTTACGCTGCAGTCGCACTGCACCGGCCTCCTCCCGTTTCTTGCTTGGCCGGCTTCACAGCCGCAACACGTTTTTTGGTGATGAGCTTCATGTCGGACCATTTTTTCTTCACCTTATTCGGAATTAAATAACTTTAACGGAATGCAAACAATAGCATATATGTGAAATGTTTTAAGCTGGATAACAGAAGTTGTACATTTAATTTATTATTTAATTAATTTAATTAACAAACCTCTTCCGTAGCCCGACGAACATTGGAAACAATATTCACTGCAACAGTTATTTCCTTCCATATAGCATTCTTTTGCTGGCCTTTAATGCCAGCTTTTAGGCTACCAAATAAAACCAGACGGTTCGCATCCACCAGTGACCCGAGCGTCTCCATTTGGGTCTCGGAAAAATTCCTCTATTTTACCGTTGGACGTTTCTCCATGTCGTAAAAGTTGGGGGCGAGACTTCTGAAGACGTGCTTTTATATGGGCGTATCACGTTCATTACGATCAATCTCAGCCGCCGTATTTATCAACACCAGGGGCCTCATGTACTAAGGTTGCGTACGCACAAAAACGTGGCGTACGTCCTTTTCCACGCTCACGTTCAGATGTACAAAACGTGAAATGACCGTAAAAATGTGCGGTCCCCACGCCAGCTCGTACGCACGTTTCTACAGCTATTGTTCCTTTGGCGACACTTAGAGGTGACGCTGGGAAACTGGGAAAAAAGGTGAAAACAATGACTCATCAGAGTGATATGCACATCAGAAGTCCTTTTTCGATCAGATTTTTAAGCGAATTAACTCTTAAAGCGAATTAATTTGTAGCGACATAAGAAGCGCCTAAACGGTTTTCCATCGACAGAATGATTATAGCGAATTAAAATTGTGTCACAATGCCCCGTGTTGAAGCGCATTTTTCTAACCCGCTAGATGATTTTCCGTTGTCAATGCGCATGCGCGACATTCTATATCGCTTCAGCCGTTTTCCATTACTTTTATGTCGCTAGAACTTTCCCAAAACCACCTCTGCAGAGCGAATTAACTTAGTGCGACAAAATCGGCGTTAGAGCGATATAACCCTTTTTCCATCACATATGTCGCACTAACTTTTGATGCGCATCATTTTAAAGCGCATTATCTTTTTGATGGAAAAAGGAGAGACACACTAATGAACAATTAACACACCTTGCAATTATATGGGTGGCTATAAAAGCATGCGCAATGGATGAAGAAAATTGTTTTAAGAATGGCTGCGTTAGCGTTGTTAGAGGACATCGCAAATGGTCAAATCCGAAGGGCGCTGGAGACGCCGGGGCCGACGGAGGAGACGCCGGGGCCGACGGAGGAGACGCCAGGGCCGACGGAGCAATCCGTGCCCTCTCCTTGCTTGTCTATTCAAAAATAAAAAATGTAAGTTAATAAACACGAGTCAAAGTCTTTAATATCCTGGCATCTTTACGCACGACTTATGTGTATTGCAAGCAGCCAATTGACCAGTATAATTACAGCATTTATGACTTCAGCATATTTACCGTGGGGATGATCGGTGTCCCCTTCATGGGCTCCCACCACTCCGGTGAGAGCCGTGTCACCGATCAAAGCGGCCACTCTCAAATCGAAGGGGGAGAGTTCCCCCACTCCCGTCCCCCCACCTGTTGCGGTCACGCTTCGGCGATGGGCAGAAACCCTCCGCTTCACCTCCACCTTGGGGTCTGACCACTTCTTTTTAATTTCAGAGTGTGTGCGCTGCTGAGACCCCACTGCATTGACGGCCTCGCAAACACTCTCCCACTCACTTCTCTTTTGTTTTGCATTTATCCCTGTTGACAGGGTTCCAAATAGCATATGCTTGCGCATTTCTACCTCGTGGAGCAAAATCTCGAGCTCAGACTCCGTGAAGTTTCGTTTTTTGCCTCTGTTCATGGTGCCAGGTGATCGGATTACGAGGTGAATCTCAGGTCCAGAGGCCTATTTAAATGAAATTGCATATTCAAATGAGGGCGTGGACAGGGAGGAGTTTGGCACCTCGGCATGTGCGCTCAATTCCACGTGGATTGAGATGTACAAAAGAAACGTGCTTGGATCCATGCGTTCGCACACTTTGATACATCTGAATTTATTTGTGCGTAAGACAGTTTCTTGGTTTTGGCGTACGCCAAGTTTTAGTATGAAATCCACGCAAGTCTTAGTACATGAGGCCCCAAGATCCTTCGTACGCTGGGATTGGTGTGATACGAAGGTTTCGTAAATCTCACGTGGGTCCTATCGTAAGATGAATCATGCGTTCAGATTTGCGCTCATTTCTACGTTCGTTTGATAAATGAGGGCCACTGTCTCAATCTGTGTGTTTGCACGTCCGTGTCGGTGCATTAGTTTATGTAAGTAGTGTAATCCATGTAACTATGGTAACGTTACAGCGCATGGTAGCTGGGGTTTATTATCGGTCCTTGTTGTACGGACATTTGAATATACGAGAGCAGTAACCATGATGGTGTGTTGTTTTTATTGATTCGAAGGGTATGATGACATACGTCAGGATGGCCGCGCGGTCTAAGGTGCTGCGTTCAGGTCGCATTTGGAAAAGGTAAGGAGATTTAAACTCAAAGTGACTGGCTGGCTACGGTGGGGTAGTGGAAATGGGTAATGAGAGGGGTGTCTTTCTGTCTCAATCTTTGTGTGCACGTCCGTGTCTGTGCATTAGTTTATGTAAGTAGTGTAATCCATGTAACTATGGTAAGGTTACAGCGCATGGTAGCTGGGGTTTATTATCGGTCCATGTTTTACGGACATTTGAACATACGAGAGCAGTAACCATGATGGCGTTTTGTGTTTATTGATTCGAAGGGTTTGATGAAATACGTCAGGATGGCCGAGCGGTCTAAGGCGCTGCGTTCAGGTCGCATTGTCCTATGGGGGTGTGGTTTCGAATCCCACTTCTGACAAGTTATATGGATCTTGTTGATTGTGATTATCTGTTCAAACTTAGCAATATGGAGAAAATTTGGAAAAGGTAAGGAGATTTAAACTCAAAGTGACTTGCTGGCTAATGTTGGGTAGTAAGTGGTTAATGAGATGGGTGTCTGCGTGTCATTCTGTCTCAATCTGTGTGCGTGCGTGTGCATTCGTTTATTTAAGTAGTGTAACCCATGTAACTATGGTAACGTTACAGCGCATGGTAGCTGGGGTTTATTATCGGTCCATGTTTTACGGACATTTGAACATACGAGAGCAGTAACCATGATGGCGTTTTGTGTTTATTGATTCGAAGGGTTTGATGAAATACGTCAGGATGGCCGAGCGGTCTAAGGCGCTGCGTTCAGGTCGCATTGTCCTATGGGGGTGTGCTTTCGAATCCCACTTCTGACAAGTTATATGGATCTTCTTGATTGTGATTATCTGTTCAAACTTAGTAATATGGAGAAAATTTGGAAAAGGTAAGGAGATTTAAACTCAAAGTGACTTGCTGGCTAATGTTGGGTAGTGGAAGTGGTTAATGAGATGGGTGTCTGCGTGTCATTCTGTCTCAATCTGTGTGCGTGCGTGTGCATTAGTTTATTTAAGTAGTGTAACCCATGTAACTATGGTAAAGTTACAGCGCATGGTAGCTGGGGTTTATTATCGGTCCATGTTTTACGGACATTTAAACATACGAGAGCAGTAACCATGATGGTGTGTTGTTTTTATTGATTCGAAGGGTATGTTGACATACGTCAGGATGGCCGCGCGGTCTAAGGAGCTGCGTTAAGGTCGTAGTCTCCTCTGGAGGAGAGTGTTCGAATCCCACTTCTGACACTACATCTAGATCTCGTTGATTGTGGTTATTTCTCCAAACTTTGCAAAGTGGTGAACATTTGGAAAAGGTAAGGAGATTTAAACTCAATGTGACTGGCTGGCTACGGTGGGGTAGAGGAAATGGGTAATGAGAGGGGTGTCATTCTGTAACAATCTGTGTGTCTGTGCATTAGTTTATGTAAGTAGTGTAATCCATGTAACTATGGTAAGGTTACAGCGCATGGTAGCTGGCGGTTATTATCGGTCCTTGTTTTACGGACATTTGAACATACAAGAGCAGTAACCATGATGGCGTTTTGTGTTTATTGATTCGAAGGGTAATGTTGAAATACGTCAAGATGGCCGAGCGGTCTAAGGTTTCGTTTTTTGCCTCTGTTCATGGTGCCAGGTGATCGGATTACGAGGTGAATCTCAGGTCCAGAGGCCTATTTAAATGAAATTGCATATTCAAATGAGGGCGTGGACAGGGAGGAGTTTGGCACCTCGGCATGTGCGCTCAATTCCACGTGGATTGAGATGTACAAAAGAAACGTGCTTGGATCCATGCGTTCGCACACTTTGATACATCTGAATTTATTTGTGCGTAAGACAGTTTCTTGGTTTTGGCGTACGCCAAGTTTTAGTATGAAATCCACGCAAGTCTTAGTACATGAGGCCCCAAGATCCTTCGTACGCTGGGATTGGTGTGATACGAAGGTTTCGTAAATCTCACGTGGGTCCTATCGTAAGATGAATCATGCGTTCAGATTTGCGCTCATTTCTACGTTCGTTTTATAAATGAGGGCCACTGTCTCAATCTGTGTGTTTGCACGTCCGTGTCGGTGCATTAGTTTATGTAAGTAGTGTAATCCATGTAACTATGGTAACGTTACAGCGCATGGTAGCTGGGGTTTATTATCGGTCCTTGTTGTACGGACATTTGAATATACGAGAGCAGTAACCATGATGGTGTGTTGTTTTTATTGATTCGAAGGGTATGATGACATACGTCAGGATGGCCGCGCGGTCTAAGGTGCTGCGTTCAGGTCGCATTTGGAAAAGGTAAGGAGATTTAAACTCAAAGTGACTGGCTGGCTACGGTGGGGTAGTGGAAATGGGTAATGAGAGGGGTGTCTTTCTGTCTCAATCTTTGTGTGCACGTCCGTGTCTGTGCATTAGTTTATGTAAGTAGTGTAATCCATGTAACTATGGTAAGGTTACAGCGCATGGTAGCTGGGGTTTATTATCGGTCCATGTTTTACGGACATTTGAACATACGAGAGCAGTAACCATGATGGCGTTTTGTGTTTATTGATTCGAAGGGTTTGATGAAATACGTCAGGATGGCCGAGCGGTCTAAGGCGCTGCGTTCAGGTCGCATTGTCCTATGGGGGTGTGGTTTCGAATCCCACTTCTGACAAGTTATATGGATCTTCTTGATTGTGATTATCTGTTCAAACTTAGTAATATGGAGAAAATTTGGAAAAGGTAAGGAGATTTAAACTCAAAGTGACTTGCTGGCTAATGTTGGGTAGTGGAAGTGGTTAATGAGATGGGTGTCTGCGTGTCATTCTGTCTCAATCTGTGTGCGTGTGTGTGCATTAGTTTATTTAAGTAGTGTAACCCATGTAACTATGGTAAAGTTACAGCGCATGGTAGCTGGGATTTATTATCGGTCCATGTTTTACGGACATTTAAACATACGAGAGCAGTAACCATGATGGTGTGTTGTTTTTATTGATTCGAAGGGTATGTTGACATACGTCAGGATGGCCGCGCGGTCTAAGGAGCTGCGTTAAGGTCGTAGTCTCCTCTGGAGGAGAGTGTTCGAATCCCACTTCTGACACTACATCTAGATCTCGTTGATTGTGGTTATTTTTCCAAACTTTGCAAAATGGTGAACATTTGGAAAAGGTAAGGAGATTTAAACTCAATGTGACTGGCTGGCTACGGTGGGGTAGAGGAAATGGGTAATGAGAGGGGTGTCATTCTGTAACAATCTGTGTGTCTGTGCATTAGTTTATGTAAGTAGTGTAATCCATGTAACTATGGTAAGGTTACAGCGCATGGTAGCTGGCGGTTATTATCGGTCCTTGTTTTACGGACATTTGAACATACAAGAGCAGTAACCATGATGGCGTTTTGTGTTTATTGATTCGAAGGGTAATGTTGAAATACGTCAAGATGGCCGAGCGGTCTAAGGCGCTGCGTTCAGGTCGCAGTCTCCTCTGGAGCCGTGGGTTCGATTCCCACATCGGAGAAGACATTTGGATCTCGTTGATTGTGATTATCTGTTCAAACTTTTTAATATGGAGAACATTTGGAAAAGGTAAGGAGGTTTAAACTCAAAGTGACTGGCTGGCTACTTTGGGGTAGTAGAAAGGGGAAATGAGAGGGGTGTCTTTCTGTCTCAATCTGTGTGTTTGCACGTCTGTGTCGGTGCATTAGTTTATGTAAGTAGTGTAATCCATGTAACTATGGTAACGTTACAGCGCATGGTAGCTGGGGTTTATTATCGGTCCTTGTTGTACGGACATTTGAACATACGAGAGCAGTAACCATGATGGTGTGTTGTGTTTATTGATTCGAAGGGTAATGTTGAATTATGTCAGGATGGCCGAGCGGTCTAAGGCGCTGCGTTCAGGTCGCAGTCTCCTCTGGAGGCGTGGGTTCGATTCCCACATCGGAGAAGACATTTGGATCTCGTTGATTGTGATAATCTGTTCAAACTTTTTAATATGGAGAACATTTGGAAAAGGTAAGGAGGTTTAAACTCAAAGTGACTGGCTGGCTACTTTGGGGTAGTAGAAAGGGGAAATGAGAGGGGTGTCTTTCTGTCTCAATCTGTGTGTTTGCACGTCTGTGTCGGTGCATTAGTTTATGTAAGTAGTGTAATCCATGTAACTATGGTAACGTTACAGCGCATGGTAGCTGGGGTTTATTATCGGTCCTTGTTGTACGGACATTTGCACATACGAGAACCGTAACCATGATGGTGTGTTGTGTTTATTGATTCGAAGGGTAATGTTGAAATTCGTCTGGATGGCCGAGCGGTCTAAGGCGCTGCGTTCAGGTCGCAGTCTCCTCTGGAGGCATGGGTTCGAATCCCACTGCTGACACTACATTTTGATCTTGTTGATTGTGATTATCTGTTCAAATTTTGTAATATGGAGAACATTTGGAAAAGGAAAGGAGGTTTAAACTCAAAGTGACTGGCTGGCTACTTTGGGGTAGTAGAAATGGGAAATGAGAGCGGTGTCTTTCTGTCTCAATCTGTGTGTTTGCACGTCCGTGTCGGTGCATTAGTTTATGTAAGTAGTGTAATCCATGTAACTATGGTAACGTTACAGCGCATGGTAGCAGGGGGTTTATTATCGGTCCTTGTTTTGAGGACATTTGAACATACGAGAGCAGTAACCATGATGGTGTGTTGTGTTTATTGATTCGAATGTTGTGTTGAAATTTGTCAGGATGGCCGAGCGGTCTAAGGCGCTGCGTTCAGGTCGCAGTCTCCTCTGGAGGCGTGGGTTCGAATCCCACTTCTGACAAGACATATGGATCTCGTTGATTGTGTTTATCTGTTCAAACTTTGTAATATGGAGAAAATTTGTAAAAGGTGAGGAGATTTACACTCAAAGTGACTCGCTGGCTAATGTTGGGTAGTGGAAATAGTTAATGAGATGGGTATCTGCGTCTCAATCTGTGTGCGTGCGTGTGCATTAGTTTATGTAAGTAGTGTAACCCATGTAACTATGGTAACGTTACAGCGCATGGTAGCTGGGGTTTATTATCGGTCCTTATTTTACGGACATTTAAACATACGAGAGCAGTAACCATGATGGTGTGTTGTTTTTATTGATTCGATGGGTATGATGACATACGTGAGGATGGCCGCGCGGTCTAAGGTGCTGCGTTCAGGTCGCAGTATCCTCTGGAGACGCGGGTTCGAATCCCAGTTCCGACACTACATCTAGTTCTCGTTGATTGTGTTTATCTGTTCAAACCTTGTAATATGGAGAAAATTTGTAAATGGTGAGGACATTTACACTCAAAGTGACTCGCTGGCTAATGTTGGGTAGTGGAAATGGTTAATGAGATGGGTGTCTGCTAGGGATGCAAACAATTAATCGATTATCGATTAATTGTCGATAAGAGATTACTCGATTAAAATAAATTACTTGCAATTAATCGCATTTTAACCCGTAATTCCCCAACCGTCCACGTGAGGGCGCACTTGACGCCAGACGTACTTGACGCACACGCGGGAACACAAGCGGGAACACAAGCAAAGCAGTGCCGTGTTCCAATACCCGTACTTCCATGAGTATACTTAAAGGAAGTATACTATCCGCACTGGCTACTACGTTAATTTTTCAAATGTGAGTGCTGTTCCAAATCGAGTACTCCGTGGTGCACTAACCGGAAATTACGATCACGACTGCCGCCGTGGCTCCTCCCCCGCAATAAACATCCCGCTTTGAACGGTGAACTATTTACGCCTAGCAGCTATAAAAAGCTATAAAAACTATAAAAACTACAAAATGACTCTATTAATGCAGGCTATGTGGAAAATGCGCCGACTTTGGCTTTGCCTGGCTCCGCCTCTTCTGCTACGTAGCTAAGAAGGCTGCCGTTCAGTTCAGTACGGGGAGTGTCCTTCGATCCACACTTCACGATTAGCCCGTTTTGAGTACGGCATCCGGGTGACGGGTCCTTGAAGTATACTTCTTTTCGCCGGATCTGAATTGGAGTACTGCGTACTCAAATTTTGGCTAGTAAGTACGGACAGTACGGGTATTGGAACACGGCAGGACAAGACAAACGAAAAGCGGGACACTGACACGATGAAGAGGGCAAAACGGAGTGCAGTATGGAGCCACTTTAAGTTGGTTAATGACGACAAAGACGGCAAATGCACAATATGTGGAAGTATTTTAAAGTACAACAACTAAACGACTTCGTTGAATTACCACCTAAATGTGTCACATTCAGAAGGAAATTCAGCTTCTCAGAAGAATTGCCGCTTATCAATTAATCGATCATCGATCGATAAGATGAAACAACTATCGATTAATGAATTACTCGATAATTTGCATCCCTAGTGTCTGCGTCTCAATCTGTGTGCGTGCGTGTGCATTAGTTTATGTAAGTAGTGTAACCAATGTAACTATGGTAACGTTACAGCGCATGGTAGCTGGGGTTTATCATCGGTCCTTGTTTTACGGACATTTAAACATACGAGAGCAGTAACCATGATGGTGTGTTGTTTTTATTGATTCGAAGGGTAGGTTGACATACGTCAGGATGGCCGCGCGGTCTAAGGGGCTGCGTTAAGGTCGTAGTCTCCTCTGGAGGCGCGTGTTCGAATCCCACTTCTGACACTACATCTAGATCTCGTTGATTGTGGTTATTTCTCCAAACTGTGTAAAATGGTGAACATTTGGTAAAGGTAAGGAGATTTAAACTCAAAGTGACTGGCTGGCTCCGGTGGGGTAGAGGAAATGGGCAATGAGAGGGGTGTCATTCTGTCACAATCTGTGTGTCTGTGCATTAGTTCATGTAAGTAGTGTAATCCATGTAACTATGGTAAGGTTACAGCGCATGGTAGCTGGCGGTTATTATCGGTCCTTGTTTTACGGACATTTGAACATACAAGAGCAGTAACCATGATGGCGTTTTGTGTGGAATGATTCGAAGGGTCTGATGATATACGTCAGGATGGCCGAGATGTCTAAGGCGCTGCGTTCAGGTCGCAGTCTCCTCTGGAGCCGTGGGTTCGAATCCCACTTCTTACATTACATTTGGATCTCGTTGATTGTGATTATCTGTTCAAACTTTTTTATATGGAGAACATTTGGAAAAGGTAAGGAGGTTTAAACTCAAAGTGACTGGCTGGCTACTTTGGGGTAGTAGAAAGGGGAAATGAGAGGGGTGTCTTTCTGTCTCAATCTGTGTGTTTGCACGTCTGTGTCGGTGCATTAGTTTAATAGTAAGTAGTGTAATCCATGTAACTATGGTAACGTTACAGAGCATGGTAGCTGGGGTTTATTATCGGTCCTTGTTGTACGGACATTTGAACATACGAGAGCAGTAACCATGATGGTGTGTCGTGTTTATTGATTCGAAGGGTAATGTTGAAATATGTCAGGATGGCCGAGCGGTCTAAGGAGCTGCGTCCAGGTCGTAGTCTCCTCTGGAGGCGTGGGTTCGATTCCCACATCGGAGAAGACATTTGGATCTCGTTGATTGTGATTATCTGTTCAAACTTTGTAATATGGAGATAATTTGGAAAAGGTAAGGAGATTTAAACTCAAAGTGACTGGCTGGCTACAGTTGGGTAGTGGAAATGGGTAATGAGAGGGGTGTCATTCTGTCTCAATCTGTGTGTGTGTGTCTGTGCATTAGTTTATGTAAGTAGTGTAATCCATGTAACTATGGTAACGTTACAGCGCATGGTAGCTGGGGTTTATTATCGGTCCTTGTTTTACGGACATTTGAACATACAAGAGCAGTAACCATGATGGCGTTTTGTGTTGATTGATTCGAAGGGACTGATGAAAAAGGTCAGGATGGCCGAGCGGTCTAAGGCGCTGCGTTCAGGTCGCAGTCTCCTCTGGAGGCGTGGGTTAGAATCCCACTTCTGACATTACATTTGGATCTCGTTTATTGTGATTATCTGTTCAAACTTTGTAAAATGGAGAACATTTGGAAAAGGTAAGGAGATTGAAACTCAAAGTGACTGGCTGGCTACGGTGGGGTAGAGGAAATGGGTAATGAGAGGGGTGTCATTCTGTCTCAATCTGTGTGTCTGTGCATTAGTTTATGTAAGTAGTGTAATCCATGTAACTATGGTAAGGTTACAGCGCATGGTAGCTGGGGTTTATTATCGGTCCTTGTTTTACGGACATTTGAACATACAAGAGCATTAACCATGATGGCGTTTTGTGTTCATTGATTCGAAGAGTCTGATGCAATACGTCAGGATGGCCGAGCGGTCTAAGGCGCTGCGTTCAGGTCGCAGTCTCCTCTGGAGGCGTGGGTTCTCGTTGATTGTGATTATCTGTTCAAACTTTGTAATATGGAGAACATTTGGAAAAGGTAAGGATATTTAAACTCAAAGTGACTGGCTGGCTACGTTGGGGTAGTAGAAAGGGGAAATGAGAGGGCTGTCTTTCTGTCTCAATTTGTGTGTTTGCACGTCCATGTCGGTGCATTAGTTTATGTAAGTAGTGTAACCCATGTAACTATGGTAACGTTACAGCGCATGGTAGCTGGGGTTTATTATCGGTCCTTGTTTTACGGACATTTGAACATACAAGAGCAGTAACCATGATGGCGTTTTGTGTTGATTGATTCGAAGGATGTGATGAAATACGTCAGGATGGCCGAGCGGTCTAAGGCGCTGCGTTCAGGTCGCAGTCTCCCCTGGAGGCGTGGGTTCGAATCCCACTTCTGACACTACATTTTGATCTTGTTGATTGTGATTATCTGTTCAAACTTAGTAATATGGAGAAATTTTGGAAAAGGTAAGGAGTTTTAAACTCAAAGTGACTCGCTGGCTAATGTTGGGTAGTGGAAATGGTTAATGAGATGGGTGTCTGCGTGTCATTCTGTCTCAATTGTTGTGCGTGTGCATTAGTTTATGTAAGTAGTGTAACCCATGTAACTATGGTAACGTTACAGCGCATGGTAGCTGGGGTTTATTATCGGTCCTTGTTTTACGGACATTTGAACATACAAGAGCAGTAACCATGATGGCGTTTTGTGTTGATTGATTCGAAGGATCTGATGAAATACGTCAGGATGGCCGAGCGGTCTAAGGCGCTGCGTTCAGGTCGCAGTCTCCTCTGGAGGCGTGGGTTCTCGTTGATTGTGATTATCTGTTCAAACTTTGTAAAATGGAGAACATTTGGAAAAGGTAAGGATATTTAAACTCAAAGTGACTGGCTGGCTACTTTGGGGTAGTAGAAAGGGGAAATGAGAGGGCTGTCTTTCTGTCTCAATCTGTGTGTTTGCACGTCCGTGTCGGTGCATTAGTTTATGTAAGTAGTGTAATCCATGTAACTATGGTAACGTTACAGCGCATGGTAGCTGCGGTTTATTATCGGTCCTTGTTTTACGGACATTTGAACATACAAGAGCAGTAACCATGATGGCGTTTTGTGTTGATTGATTCGAAGGGTCTGATGTAAAAGGTCAGGATGGCCGAGCGGTCTAAGGCGCTGCGTTCAGGTCGCAGTCTCCTCTGGAGGCGTGGGTTCGAATCCCACTTCTGACATTACATTTGGATCTCGTTTATTGTGATTATCTGTTCAAACTTTGTAAAATGGAGAACATTTGGAAAAGGTAAGGAGATTGAAACTCAAAGTGACTGGCTGGCTACGGTGGGGTAGAGGAAATGGGTAATGAGAGGGGTGTCATTCTGTCTCAATCTGTGTGTCTGTGCATTAGTTTATGTAAGTAGTGTAATCCATGTAACTATGGTAAGGTTACAGCGCATGGTAGCTGGGGTTTATTATCGGTCCTTGTTTTACGGACATTTGAACATACAAGAGCAGTAACCATGATGGCGATTTGTGTTGATTGATTCGAAGAGGGTGATGCAATACGTCAGGATGGCCGAGCGGTCTAAGGCGCTGCGTTCAGGTCGCAGTCTCCTCTGGAGGCGTGTGTCCGAATCCCACTTCTGACAAGACATATGGATCTCGTTGTTTGTGATTATCTGTTCAAATTTAGTAATATGGAGAAAATTTGGAAAAGGAAAGGAGTTTTAAACTCAAAGTGACTCGCTGGCTAATGTTGGGTAGTGGAAATGGTTAATGAGATGGGTGTCTGCGTGTCATTCTGTCACAATTGTTGTGCGTGTGCATTAGTTTATGTAAGTAGTGTAACCCATGTAACTATGGTAACGTTACAGCGCATGGTAGCTGGGGTTTATTATCGGTCCATGTTGTATGGACATTTGATCATACGAGAGCAGTAACCATGATGGTGTGTTGTGTTTATTGATTCGAAGGGTAATGTTGAATTACGTCAGGATGGCCGAGCGGTCGAAGGCGCTGTGTTCAGGTCGCAGTCTCCCCTGGAGGCGTTGGTTCGAATCCCACTTCTGACATTTTGATCTTGTTGATTGTGATTATCTGTTCAAACTTTTTAATATGGAGAACATTTGGAAAAGGTAAGGATATTTAAACTCAAAGTGACTGGCTGGCTACGTTGGGGTAGTAGAAAGGGGAAATGAGAGGGCTGTCTTTCTGTCTCAATTTGTGTGTTTGCACGTCCATGTCGGTGCATTAGTTTATGTAAGTGGTGTAACCCATGTAACTATGGTAACGTTACAGCGCATGGTAGCTGGGGTTTATTATCGGTCCTTGTTTTACGGACATTTGAACATACAAGAGCAGTAACCATGATGGCGTTTTGTGTTGATTGATTCGAAGGGACAGATGAAAAAGGTCAGGATGGCAGAGCGGTCTAAGGCGCTGCGTTCAGGTCGTAGTCTCCTCTGGAGGCGTGGGTTCGAATCCCACTTCTGACATTACATTTGGATCTCGTTTATTGTGATTATCTGTTCAAACTTTGTAAAATGGAGAACATTTGGAAAAGGTAAGGATATTTAAACTCAAAGTGACTGGCTGGCTACTTTGGGGTAGTAGAAAGGGGAAATGAGAGGGCTGTCTTTCTGTCTCAATCTGTGTGTTTGCACGTCCGTGTCGGTGCATTAGTTTATGTAAGTAGTGTAATCCATGTAACTATGGTAACGTTACAGCGCATGGTAGCTGCGGTTTATTATCGGTCCTTGTTTTACGGACATTTGAACATACAAGAGCAGTAACCATGATGGCGTTTTGTGTTGATTGATTCGAAGGGTCTGTTGTAAAAGGTCAGGATGGCCGAGCGGTCTAAGGCGCTGCGTTCAGGTCGCAGTCTCCTCTGGAGGTGTGGGTTCGAATCCCACTTCTGACATTACATTTGGATCTCGTTTATTGTGATTATCTGTTCAAACTTTGTAAAATGGTGAACATTTGGAAAAGGTAAGGAGATTGAAACTCAAAGTGACTGGCTGGCTACGGTGGGGTAGAGGAAATGGGTAATGAGAGGGGTGTCATTCTGTCTCAATCTGTGTGTCTGTGCATTAGTTTATGTAAGTAGTGTAATCCATGTAACTATGGTAAGGTTACAGCGCATGGTAGCTGGGGTTTATTATCGGTCCTTGTTTTACGGACATTTGAACATACAAGAGCAGTAACCATGATTGCGATTTGTGTTGATTGATTCGAAGAGGGTGATGCAATACGTCAGGATGGCCGAGCGGTCTAAGGCGCTGCGTTCAGGTCGCAGTCTCCTCTGGAGGCGTGTGTCCGAATCCCACTTCTGACAAGACATATGGATCTCGTTGTTTGTGATTATCTGTTCAAATTTAGTAATATGGAGAAAATTTGGAAAAGGAAAGGAGTTTTAAACTCAAAGTGACTCGCTGGCTAATGTTAGGTAGTGGAAATGGTTAATGAGATGGGTGTCTGCGTGTCATTCTGTCACAATTGTTGTGCGTGTGCATTAGTTTATGTAAGTAGTGTAACCCATGTAACTATTGTAATGTTACAGCGCATGGTAGCTGGGGTTTATTATCGGTCCATGTTGTATGGACATTTGATCATACGAGAGCAGTAACCATGATGGTGTGTTGTGTTTATTGATTCGAAGGGTAATGTTGAATTACGTCAGGATGGCCGAGCGGTCGAAGGCGCTGTGTTCAGGTCGCAGTCTCCCCTGGAGGCGTTGGTTCGAATCCCACTTCTGACATTTTGATCTTGTTGATTGTGATTATCTGTTCAAACTTTTTAATATGGAGAACATTTGGAAAAGGTAAGGATATTTAAACTCAAAGTGACTGGCTGGCTACGTTGGGGTAGTAGAAAGGGGAAATGAGAGGGCTGTCTTTCTGTCTCAATTTGTGTGTTTGCACGTCCATGTCGGTGCATTAGTTTATGTAAGTGGTGTAACCCATGTAACTATGGTAACGTTACAGCGCATGGTAGCTGGGGTTTATTATCGGTCCTTGTTTTACGGACATTTGAACATACAAGAGCAGTAACCATGATGGCGTTTTGTGTTGATTGATTCGAAGGGACAGATGAAAAAGGTCAGGATGGCCGAGCGGTCTAAGGCGCTGCGTTCAGGTCGCAGTCTCCTCTGGAGGCGTGGGTTCGAATCCCACTTCTGACATTACATTTGGATCTCGTTTATTGTGATTATCTGTTCAAACTTTGTAAAATGGAGAACATTTGGAAAAGGTAAGGAGATTGAAACTCAAAGTGACTGGCTGGCTACGGTGGGGTAGAGGAAATGGGTAATGAGAGGGGTGTCATTCTGTCTCAATCTGTGTGTCTGTGCATTAGTTTATGTAAGTAGTGTAATCCATGTAACTATGGTAAGGTTACAGCGCATGGTAGCTGGGGTTTATTATCGGTCCTTGTTTTACGGACATTTGAACGTACAAGAGCAGTAACCATGATGGCGTTTTGTGTTGATTGATTCGAAGGGTCTGATGAAAAAGGTCAGGATGGCCGAGCGGTCTAAGGCGCTGCGTTCAGGTCGCAGTCTCCTCTGGAGGCGTGGGTTCGAATCCCACTTCTGACATTACATTTGGATCTCGTTTATTGTGATTATCTGTTCAAACTTTGTAAAATGGAGAACATTTGGAAAAGGTAAGGAGATTGAAACTCAAAGTGACTGGCTGGCTACGGTGGGGTAGAGGAAATGGGTAATGAGAGGGGTGTCATTCTGTCTCAATCTGTGTGTCTGTGCATTAGTTTATTTAAGTAGTGTAATCCATGTAACTATGGTAAGGTTACAGCGCATGGTAGCTGGGGTTTATTATCGGTCCTTGTTTTACGGACATTTGAACATACAAGAGCAGTAACCATGATGGCGTTTTGTGTTGATTGATTCGAAGGATCTGATGAAATACGTCAGGATGGCCGAGCGGGTCTAAGGCGCTGCGTTCAGGTCGCAGTCTCCTCTGGAGGCGTGGGTTCTCGTTGATTGTGATTATCTGTTCAAACTTGTAATATGGAGAACATTTGGAAAAGGTAAGGATATTTAAACTCAAAGTGACTGGCTGGCTACGTTGGGGTAGTAGAAAGGGGAAATGAGAGGGCTGTCTTTTGTCTCAATTTGTGTGTTTGCACGTCCATGTCGGTGCATTAGTTTATGTAAGTAGTGTAACCCATGTAACTATGGTAACGTTACAGCGCATGGTAGCTGGGGTTTATTATCGGTCCTTGTTTTACGGACATTTGAACATACAAGAGCAGTAACCATGATGGCGTTTTGTGTTGATTGATTCGAAGGATCTGATGAAATACGTCAGGATGGCCGAGCGGTCTAAGGCGCTGCGTTCAGGTCGCAGTCTCCTCTGGAGGCGTGGGTTCTCTTTGATTGTGATTATCTGTTCAAACTTTGTAATATGGAGAACATTTGGAAAAGGTAAGGATATTTAAACTCAAAGTGACTGGCTGGCTACGTTGGGGTAGTAGAAAGGGGAAATGAGAGGGCTGTCTTTCTGTCTCAATTTGTGTGTTTGCACGTCCATGTCGGTGCATTAGTTTATGTAAGTAGTGTAACCCATGTAACTATGGTAACGTTACAGCGCATGGTAGCTGGGGTTTATTATCGGTCCTTGTTTTACGGACATTTGAACATACAAGAGCAGTAACCATGATGGCGTTTTGTGTTGATTGATTCGAAGGATCTGATGAAATACGTCAGGATGGCCGAGCGGTCTACGGCGCTGCGTTCAGGTCGCAGTCTCCTCTGGAGGCGTGGGTTCTCGTTGATTGTGATTATCTGTTCAAACTTTGTAATATGGAGAACATTTGGAAAAGGTAAGGATATTTAAACTTAAAGTGACTGGCTGGCTACGGTGGGGTAGTGGAAATGGGTAATGAGAGGGGTGTCTTTCCGGCACAATCTTTGTGTGCACGTCCGTGTCTGTGCATTAGTTTATGTAAGTAGTGTAATCCATGTAACTATGGTAAGGTTACAGCGCATGGTTGCTGGGGTTTATTATCGGTCCATGTTTTACGGACATTTGAACATACGAGAGCAGTAACCATGATGTCGTTTTGTTTTTATTGATTCGAAGGGTCCGATGAAAATGGTCAGGATGGCCGAGCGGTCTAAGGCGCTGCGTTCAGGTCGCAGTCTCCACTGGAGGCGTGGGTTCGAATCCCACTTCTGACATTACATTTGGATCTCGTTTATTGTGATTATCTGTTCAAACTTTGTAAAATGGAGAACATTTGGAAAAGGTAAGGAGATTGAAACTCAAAGTGACTGGCTGGCTAGGGTGGGGTAGAGGAAATGGGTAATGAGAGGGGTGTCATTCTGTGTGTCTGTGCATTAGTTTATGTTGTCCTAGAATGTAATAAGTTACATGAACACATGTTATATACGATGAATGAATTGCTGCATTTAAGTGTAAAAAGCTAATTCTTTACATTTCACTTCAGTAAATGGAATTAGTAATGCTAACTCATAATACACTTGTCACAATAACTCTAGATATAAGAGTTATCTTTACTTAAATAAATTAAGTACCAGCAATTATTTTATGTGAGTTAGTAAACTTAAATAGTTCAAGGCAATCGGTTTCCTCAAATAGTTTAAGTTGAACTAACTTATCAGGTTTTACAGTGCACTACATTTTGATCTTGTTGATTGTGATAATCTGTTCAAACTTTTTAATATGGAGAACATTTGGAAAAGGTAAGGATATTTAAACTCAAAGTGACTGGCTGGCTACGTTGGGGTAGTAGAAAGGGGAAATGAGAGGGCTGTCTTTCTGTCTCAATTTGTGTGTTTGCACGTCCGTGTCGGTGCATTAGTTTATGTAAGTAGTGTAACCCATGTAACTATGGTAACGTTACAGCGCATGGTAGCTGGGGTTTATTATCGGTCCTTGTTTTACGGACATTTGAACATACAAGAGCAGTAACCATGATGGTGTTTTGTGTTGATTGATTCGATGGATCTGATGTAATACGTCAGGATGGCCGAGCGGTCTAAGGCGCTGCGTTCAGGTCGCAGTCTCCTCTGGAGGCGTGGGTTCGAATCCCACTTCTGACATTAAATTTTGATCTTGTTGATTGTGATTATCTGTTCAAACTTTGTAATATGGAGAACATTTGGAAAAGGCAAGGAGGTTTAAACTCAAAGTGACTGGCTGGCCACGGTGGGGTAGTGGAAATGGGTAATGAGAGGGGTGTCTTTCCGTCTCAATCTTTGTGTGCACGTCCGTGTCTGTGCATTAGTTTATGTAAGTAGTGTAATCCATGTAACTATGGTAAGGTTACAGCGCATGGTTGCTGGGGTTTATTATCGGCCCATGTTTTACGGACATTTGAACATACGAGAGCAGTAACCATGATGGCGTTTTGTTTTGATTGATTCGAAGGGTCTGATGAAAAATGTCAGGATGGCCGAGCGGTCTAAGGCGCTGCGTTCAGGTCGCAGTCTCCTCTGGAGGCGTGTGTTCGAATCCCACTTCTGACATTACATTTGGATCTCGTTAATTGTGATTATCTGTTCAAACTTTGTAATATGGAGAAAATTTGGAAAAGGCAAGGAGGTTTAAACTCAAAGTGACTGGCTCGCTACTTTGGGGTAGTAGAAAGGGGAATGAGAGGGCTGTCTTTCTGTCTCAATCTGTGTGTTTGCACGTCCGTGTCGGTGCATTAGTTTATGTAAGTAGTGTAATCCATGTAACTATGGTAACGTTACAGCGCATGGTAGCTGGGGTTTATTATCGGTCCTTGTTTTACGGACATTTGAACATACAAGAGCAGTAACCATGATGGCGTTTTGTGTTGATTTATTCGAAGGATCTGATGAAATACGTCAGGATGGCCGAGCGGTCTAAGGTGCTGCGTTCAGGTCGCAGTCTCCTCTGGAGGCGTGGGTTCTCGTTGATTGTGATTATCTGTTCAAACTTTGTAATATGGAGAACATTTGGAAAAGGTAAGGAGGTTTAAACTCAAAGTGACTGGCTGGCTTCTTTGGGGTAGTAGAAAGGGGAAATGAGAGGGGTGTCTTTCTGTCTCAATCTGTGTGTTTGCACGTCCGTGTCGGTGCATTAGTTTATGTAAGTAGTGTAATCCATGTAACTATGGTAAGGTTACAGCGCATGGTAGCTGGGGTTTATTATCGGTCCTTGTTTTACGGACATTTGAACATACAAGAGCAGTAACCATGATGGCGTTTTGTGTTGATTGATTCGAAGAGTCTGTTGCAATACGTCAGGATGGCCGAGCGGTCCAAGGCGCTGCGTTCAGGTCGCAGTCTCCTCTGGTGGCGTGGGTTCGAATCCCATTTCTGACACTACATCTTGATCTTGTTGATTGTTATTATCTGTTCAAACTTTGTAAATATGGAGGAAATTTGGAAAAGGTAAGGAGATTTAAACTCAAAGTGACTGGCTGGCTACGGTGGGGTAGTGGAAATGGGTAATGAGAGGGGTGTCTTTCCGTCTCAATCTTTGTGTGCACGTCCGTGTCTGTGCATTAGTTTGTGTAAGTAGTGTAATCCATGTAACTATGGTAAGGTTACAGCGCATGGTTGCAGCGGTTTTGTCGTGGAAATATCAATCATAACTAATAATATACAATCACACACAAATTATATTAACCTTGTTTATATAATTATTACATTCGAAGGAACTGTATACATTCTCCCTGTAACTTAAGTTAATTCGTATTCAAGTTCCCACTGGAGCCAGGAAGTCTGGTTTTGTGACCAGGCCAATCGACTGACTTCTTTGTAGTGTAAACTCGTTTACAGCCAAACCTGTAGACATGTCCAATAACCACCCATTGTATTACAAATTTACTTGGCTTAAGGTCACTCCCACTTCCTTCCCATAATGTTAATGTTCCCTATAAGAATCTTGTGAATCTATTGTCTCGGCGAATGTGTTCTTGGTAAACTTTGCTGCCAGTACTTTTCCCATGATCATGCTTTAAGATTAAATCAAATATTTCGCTGTCCGACGTGTCCGTGAGAGAACTTTCTCTTCATCAAATGGCGTTGTCGGCAGGATCCCAATATGAGATCATCAGACTGGTAAGTTATGTTTCTTTTAAATGACTATCTTGCCATTCTGACCCTCTGACGGGATCCGGAATTTGGAAAATAGATAAACACATGTGATTAGGATCTGACCTGGACCTTTGGAGGCGATTAGCACTAAAACAACTATTCAGCTAAAGAGGGGATAAGTGGACATAGTTGCCTGCCTTTGGTATGATGAAAGTAAAGATCTATTTCAAATAGGGCTGATAATTGCACCCACGGGAAGAAGTTATTAATTTTGACGCGGACCTTTGCACCGTTTCTGCACTGACAGAAACGGTTCAAAGGTATGATGAATGGACACTAGAGATCTATTTCAAATAGGGCTGATGATTGCACCCACGGGAAAATCGATCTAAAAGCATGAGGTTTCATTTAAATTCTTATTTAGGCGGAGGCTCTGTCTGATATTTTTTGCTAAAATATCCAAGAATTAGGAATCCCTACGAATTGATAATCCGTACTACGTAGGCATCAATGATTGGCCAGTAGTAGACTGTTTGTTACTACGAATGGAAAGCTTGTGCCGTGCGAATCATTAGCAAGATTTCGCTCTGCAGATTAACTCTTGTTATGTGACGAATGCAGGAATGTTGGCGGAGAACGTTTTGATTACTCTCAGTAAGGGTAACAACCCTCCAAAGAACTACGTACATTACAAGAGTTACGTTGGTGTGTTAATGAACTGTGTATCCCAAGTAGAACACATTCAGTAAGTAGCCCGGTAATAAAACAGTTTGGGACCCCACATCCGGCCAACCAGTGAATGTATTTGCTTGACCTCAGATGAATGGGTAATGTACGTCCCTCGGAAGTTATGCAATTCTGACCCAGGACCTTTGAACGTTTCTGTACTGACAGACCTTTCACTGGTATGATGAATAGATAAAGATCTATTTCAAATAGGGCTGATAATTGCACCCACGGGAAGAAGTTATTAATTTTGACCCGGACCTTTGCACCGTTTTCTGCACTGACAGAAACGGTTCAAAGGTATGATGAATGGGACACTAGAGATCTATTTCAAATAGGGCTGCACCCACGGTAAAACCAAGTAGGATGAATTGAGTGGCCTCATGTTGTTTGAACCTGAATGAAATGTACATAAAATAGAGGAGCCTCCCAACCTAAAGACACCAACGACGGCGAAAAATTTGATTTAAACCACTGTTCAACTTTTCTTGTCATGTTACTAAACTTATTTTATTTCAGAAAAGTGGACGAGTGGTAAACTAAATATAATAGAGAAATAACGTCCGGCCTTTACGGACGCAAACAGTGCCAGCAGGTAAGTATGGCACTGAAACAACTGAGGGAATAGGCCCCCCTCCGTTGTGAAAAGAAAAAATATATAAAAAACATCGTTGTGTTTCATCCCAATTGTTATGTTATGTATTTTTCGCGCCGTATTTCTATCCTTTCTTTCCATGCTTGCTTTCATGTTGTCTACAACCTCTTGTAGACCCTTCTTCTTTCCACAGCGCTGGAGAAGCAGTTTTACGCCGTCCTGAAATTCGAAATGTATTTGAATGCGATTGTAATAGATTTACTGCTGAGTTGTATTAATATGATCTGAGAGATCGTATAGATTTTTTCAGATAAATAGCAATGCCCAAGGAACGAATGCCCGAAAAACGTAGCAGTTCAAGACACTGATCGAGAGCCAGAGGACAATTCAACCTCCACAAAAGTTTATTCTTCAAACAGGTTTGATTGATAAACCACGAGTGAGTACCTTGAAACTAACATAGAAATAAATAAATCGGGCTCCTTTGAGACATTGACTTTACTCTGATTTACAAATTTGTACAAAATATATTAATATCATTCAGTTAGATAACATTTCTTTGTTTCTTTATCAAACAGATCTGTGGTCTCCATTTACGTTGAGTTCCACATGTTTAAAATTATTAAATAACATTAACATAGCCTACTTTTAGCATTAAAGATTCATGACGTAAAACTATAACAAAAGTGATTGTATTTTGTTTCGTATATCCCTAATCTGTTGTATCAGCGTGTGTGTATTCCTTTATTCGTATTAATTTGTTTGTGTTTTCTTTCCAAAAGAACGTCTGACATCCCACAGTCATAAGAGTAAAAGGGGCGCCAATTCATCAAAACGGGACGCTAAGGTGACAATAACGGTATCTAAGCAAATTAAAAAACGAGCGGACGTGGTAAGAACTCGCTATGGCAGTGGTTTTCAAACTGTGGGGCGCGCCCAGAGTTCTTCAGGGGGGGCGCGACGTGAGAAAAAAATAAACCCGAAGAAAAACCTGAAAGTCGATGATTCAAATCATCAATCGTACTTCAACTGTAGAAGTAACCTAACTAAATCAATTTCAACCGTTTATCTTCGTGCAAACCATTTAACAAGTCTACACACTTGTATCTTCAATCATATCCAAACAGAATTTCGATATCATTTAAAATTTCTTCAGAACCACCGTTTAGTTTCATACCGCTTCGTTTTCAGCTGTTTTCATTGAAGACGTCTGCCCATTCTGATACACCTACTTCGAGACATCGTAACTCATTAATTTTCAACCGTTTACCATCGTTCAAACCATTGAACAAATCTACACTCTTGTATCTTCATACTATCCAAACGGAATTTTGATAGCATTATACTTTTTCAGAATCACAGTTTTAGTTTCAAACCGGCATCGTTTTCAGTTGCTTATAATAATTTAGGTCACCATAGCAACGCCGGTAAACAAACCCCGCTGAATAGTCGAATCTCTGGACTGAAAAGCAGATCTGATTCGACTCATTTAGAGTCGGGGACCCTGAAGGAATCGGTGTAAACTGGCAGTTTACACAGATTAAGATGTTCAAATGTATTTAAAAAAGGTTAAGCTAAATATGCTTAGATAAAGTTGTTAAGAAATGTGTTTAAAAACGCACAAAGATGTTGTAATGTTTCAGAAATATGTTTAAAATGTTTAAAAAATATGTTTCAAATGTTTTAAAATTATGATCAGTGATGTTTAAAATGTGTAAAATAATTAAGATAGCTTTCAAACACAGGTCTTTAGAAAAAAAAATGGGGGGGGGGGGGGGGGGGGGCTCAGCTGAATTCTTTTCTCTGAGGGGGGGCTCACTCTCTCACACTTTGAAAACCCCTGCGCTATGGTAAGAAAAAAAACGATCCTATAGTGCCACCAAGATCCCCCGCAGATATAGTCTTGAGGGAAGAAGGCATATACTCGGTCTTTTCCAATTTACTTATGATGTGTACGAATGGACAGATGGCTGTTGGCCAATAGGGGTTCTTTTGATTCTTGCAAACTACAAGAATTTAAAATAAACAATAACGTCTGGACCAGATCCGAAATGGGATTTTCATTACACACAGAATTGTTTAGATGCATGGATTCGCACTGCAAAACGTCACCCAATACCAAAACCAGTTAAACAAGAAGTAACTCCAGAAATCGCGTCTAACATTTTCAAAAAAACGATGCAAATCGACCCAGATTGGCCAGAAGTGTATAGAACAGCTCTGTTGAACATAACAGCAACTAATAATGCAGAACATGTTGATAAATTAATGACTGAAATAGAGTTAACAGCCGCCGAAGTAGACGCTATTAAAACAGCGCAAAACAACAGAAAAGACAAAACCGTCCTCGCTACACTTTGTGTATGGAGCCAACGTCAACTCGTTATAGACCTAAACAGATTGCAGAAAACTAGCGCGTAAAGTAGGACTTTCCGTTAACCAAGACTGTACAGGATTGTTTCCCAAACTACCCACAGATAACGGACTAGACGACACCGAACTCGCCGCAATAGCAATCGCCACCCGAAAATCCATAGAATCGAATCAACTCGGTACTTCAGGTACAGTGGGTGTGTTCGAAACCGCATACCTTGCTTACTGCTTACTACCTACTAAATATTTGGCTTACTTCTCGAATCCTTAAAAATGATTGAGTAATCCATTTGAGTAATCGACGTTCAGAAGACCGTCCTTACTTAACCACCTCTGATCACGTGAATCAAAATGACGCGTCAATAACCTACCGGCCGGGCCGCCGTTAATAAATATTATAAATAAATATATAAACGCCACATTTAACGTCACAGTACACCTTCAACCTAAGGATTTGCGGTTATATGTTAAAACAATTATTAAACAATTATTAAACAAAATGATTAATTATTTATATTATTCTTGTCTATTGTCTGATTTTCCCTCGTTTCGTCTTCTTTGTCCTAATGCTAGATTGCCAGTTAATACAGTTAACTGCCAGTTAATACAGAATATATACTTACCTGCATACCTAGCCTACAGATAAATAGACCGATAGATAGATTTAGTTAGATTAGACAGACAGCCTTTTATATTTCCATTTTTGATTTAGATTTTATATATATTCCAATCATTTTGATAGATTTGTTATTTTATTGTTTATCATCGCGTTCGTTCGTTCGTAAAATGTACCTGACCAGCCGTAGGAGAGCCGCAGCAGCACGGAGACGAAGGAAGGGAGTCAGCTCGCCGTCGGTACATGGTTGCCGTGTACGGACATTTATGTTGTGGCACTGAAGTAAGTACCCTATTTGTAAGGTAAACTGTATCAAGTGCTGTCAACAATTGATAAGAGTATGGCAATCCTAGATTACTATCTATTTGAGCGTCTAGAACACCGCTTCATTTTCTCCTCACAGACTAATAATGAGAAGCCTACAGTAGTGATAAGAATAGTCATTGTTAATGTAATACTAGGGATGCAAACAATTAAATCGATTATCGATTATTGTCGATAAGAGATTACTCGATTAAATAAATTACTTGCAATTAATCGCATTTTAACCCGTAATTCCCCAACCGTCCACGTGAGGGCGCACTTGACGCCAGACGTACTTGACGCACACGCGGGAACACAAGCGGGAACACAAGCAAAGCAGGGCCGTGTTCCAATACCCGTACTTCCATGAATATACTTAAAGGAAGTATACTATCCGCACTGGCTACTACGTACATTTTTCAGATGCGAGTGCTGTTCCAAATCGAGTACTCCGTGGTGCACTAACCGGAATTACGATCACGACTGCCGCCGTGGCTCCTCCCCCGCAATAAACATCCCGCTTTGAACGGTGAACTCTTTACGCCTAGCAGCTATAAAAAGCTATAAAAACTACAAAATGACTATATTAATGCAGGCTATGTGGAAAATGCGCCGACTTTGGCTCAGCCTGGCTCCGCCTCTTCTGCTACGTAGCTAAGAAGGCTGCCGTTGAGTACGGGGAGTGTCCTTCGATCCACACTTCACGATTAGCCCGTTTTGAGTACGGCATCCGGGTCCTTGAAAGTATACTTCTTTTCGCCGGATCTGAATTGGAGTACTGCGTACTCAAATTTTGGCTAGTAAGTACGGACAGTACGGGTATTGGAACCACGGCAGGACGGAGTGCAGTATGGAGCCACTTTAAGTTGGTTAATGACGACAAAGGACGCCAAATGCACAATATGTGGAAGTATTCTAAGTACAACAACTAAACGAACTTTGTTGAATTACCACCTAAATGTGTCACATTCAGAGGAAATTCAGCTTCTCGAAGAATTGCCGCTTATCAATTAATCGATCATCGATCGATAGATGAAACGACTATCGATTAATGAAATTACTCGATAATTTGCATCCCTATGTAATACTGATTCAATACACTTGATATGATGAATAGTATTCATAATATGGCAGAAAACCATATGGGAAGCAGCATTTACAGGCTATAAGACAGTAGGAATACATTTAAATAAATACTCTAATAGCCTATACATAGTAAGAATAAATAGATATGAATAAATCATATTTAACGCAGTACACAAATAATTTGATGTGATTAACTGGTTTTAATATATAAGAACATACATTTAAATAAACAATGAACAAATAAATAAATAAATACATGATTGGAATAAATAATGATATTGAATGTATAATTATAATTTACAGGTTGGTGCAAGAGGGCCATATTCCAGGCTGAACATTCATGTTCCCCTGGTGCGCCTCTACTTTGAAGACGGTGACCTAAGGAAGGACTTCCGCCTTTCCAGGCCTACGCTGGATAGCCTGGTCCACCGTCTCCAGGGGCCGGTCGACCACGGGTGGGGGAAGGCCTTTGAGGTGCTGGTGTTCCTGTTCTGGCTGGCGTGTGGAACGTCCTATCGAGTGGTGTCGGAGGCCTTCGACATTCCCCGCACGACATGCCACGATTTGGTTCACAGGGTGAGCAAAGGCATCCAACAAATTTTCAGGCAGCAGATCCACTTTCCGAGCAGGGATGAGCTGCCAGAAATTGGGGCTGGGTTCCAGCAGCTGGCAGGATCCCCGGCTTTTGGCAATGTGGCAGGGGCCATTGATGGATGCCACGTTCGCATTGTGCCCCCTGGAGCCTTCGCTGCAGATTACTTCAACCGAAAGCTGTTCCACTCCATACAGTTTCAGGCCATCTGCGACCATAAAGGTCGCTTTTTGGATGTGCACGTGGGCTTCCCTGGCTCGGTGCACGACGCCAGGGTCCTGAAGAGCAGCCCTTTCTACGTGCACCAGCTTTACCCCCCTCCAGGTTGGTGCCTCCTTGGCGACGGAGGGTATCCTTGCCTGGCTCAGCCGATCCGTCTGCTGACCCCCTACCGGGAGCCTGTCCGCAACGCTGTCCAGGGTCGCTATAATGCGAAGATGTCGAGGGCAAGGTGTGTGGTGGAGAGGGCCTTTGGGGTGCTGAAGACCAGGTGGCGCTCCATCTTTTTAAAGGCCCTTGAGGTGAAGGTGGAGTTTGTGTCGGAGGTGATCATCGACTGCCTCTTCCTGCACAACCTGTGCATCGGCACTGGGGACATCCTGGAGCCTGAGGAGGAGGACGACGACAACGGAGATGGGGATGAGGTTGCCCAAGAGTGCCAGCAGCAGTCGGGGGAAACTCTTCGGGACAGACTCGCAGCTGCAGTGTCTGCTGCTCCTGCTCCTGAGCTCAGGATTCCTGTTCTTCTGGAACATGATTATTGTTGATTATCTTGTAAATATAAAAAAATAAAAAACATAAAAAAAATATGTTAATAGTTATAGCACACAAATGTAAATAGATATAAATGATAACAATAAATGTAGTTATATTGTTTTTTTACTTCAGTTTGATTTTTCTGATCAGTTTTAATTAGATCTAACATGATAACCAATTAATGTACATAGTTATATTGATATCTCTTTATTCTAGCCAAATCAATGCTTGTTATTGTACATATTTGGCATGTTTTTCATTCACCTTTGATTTTTCTGATCAGTTTTAATTAGATCTAACATGATAACCAATTAATGTACATAGTTATATTGATATCTCTTTATTCTAGCCAAATCAATGCTTGTTATTGTACATATTTGGCATTTTTCATTCACCTTTGATTTTTCTGATCAGTTTTGATTAGATCTAACATGATAACCAATTAATGTACATAGTATATTGATATCTCTTTATTCTAATCCCATATCAATGCTTGTTATTGTACATATTTGGCATGTTTTTCATTCACCTTTGATTTTTCTGATCAGTTTTAATTAGATCTAACATGATAACTAAATCATAAATTAAATCATTTAATTATATTATATTTCAATATCATGTTATTACTGCCTCCCTTTACTCTTTATAATCCTTCAGAATTATCTGCAACAAAAGAGGAAACGGTTCAAATAGACTTTATTTAATATTTTTTTGTTATGGCCTCTAAGAGGGCAAGCAGCCTTTCCTCCCTGGCCATATTGTCCCTGTCCCTCTCCGCTCTCTCTCTTCTTTCCTCTCTTTGCCTCGCATCCATCCATTCTCGCCACTCTCTCTCTCTCCTTCTGTCTTCCTCTCTCTTTTCTCTCTCCTTCCTCTCTTCTCTCTGTAGTTCCTCTCTCTCTTTCTGCTCCTTCTCTCTTCCGCCCTCCTTTCCTTTTCCTCTTCCTTCTCTTCCATTTTCCTAACATAGGAGAGCCACTCCGGCTCCCTCTTTCGTTTGGAGCACGGAGTGGACTCCCCCTCTTCCTCCTGAGGAGAGGCCACTGCAGCAGAGTTTGTTCCCATGGCTGAGGAGATGGGGTTTGGTGGAGTGATCGCTGGGCGGTGCCCCATCACCTCATCCATGAGAACAAACCACTTCCAGTTTGCTGCAGTGGCCTCTCCTCCCTCTGTGCTTACGCCCGTCCTTGGGGCTTTCAATTCCTAAAACAAAGAAACATCTGATAACTATGATTCACAGGTTACAACGTTAGTTCGCTGTGGCCTTTTTTATTCATCAGTTACGTATGTGGTTTACTGGGATCTGAAATGCACTATACAAGCCTCCAGATTTTCTTTTGAAGAGATTACGGATAAACAGTTTTGCTTTTCAGGAGCATCTTTTTTAAGGCAAGCTAAGGTGAAATATGATACCTGGACTCACCTTGTATTTTTGTTTTAAATTCTCCCACTTTTTTTTTGCCCAGAGGGCCTCTACTTTCCCCTCCAGCTCCATGTCCTTTATATAGGTCCTACACAAATAACATTGGTCAAATTAGCATAAACTTATGAAAGGGGCAACTAAACTAACTCGTCTCATCCAATAGCCTATTTTTACAAACACACTTCTCATGAGAGCACAAAGGTAACCCTCAACCCTTTGATATATTTTCGTGCCTCTATATAAAACGTAAGATAACACAATTGAAAAGTGGTGTCTTACTGAAATCCGGACATGGAGGCATTGCGCCTCCCCGTGAAGAACACATCATTGGCCCCTCTCCACCTGATAAGCGCCTCCGTGTCTTCATCAGTCCCTTAAACGATCAATAACGCACATACTTTTTATCGATGGTAGCAGGGGGATAGAAACGCAGCTGGTGACGTTAATTAATTAAAACTACGGTGATATCACTTGCATTACTGTTACCCGTGTATTTACATGCTATATAGCTATCAACAGGCTGACCCTTTAGTCATCAAGAACGGTAACTTTAAACACATGTTGGACTACAACAAAGCTACGTTCATCCTAAAAAATCTAATCAATCAAATATATGTTGACCACATACGATTGGTAATAGACGATTCACTTACATCGGTATGGCTGTGGGCTCTGCTGCGGCTCCGTGTTTAGCGCCATTGCTTCCATTTTATTTTTGAATAGACGCAGTGCATTCTGGGGCAGTTTAGTACGTCTAGTAAGCTAGCGATGCTTACTCAAAATCTTTCCGGAAGTAGAAGACATTCGGATACTACTCGCTTACCTAAACTCGCTTACTAAATTCTCGCTTACTCAATTTGACGTCATAGTTAGTAAGCGTAGTAAGCAAGTATGCGGTTTCGAACAGACCCAGTGTCTAACGCTGCACCAACAATACCCACTAGAACTGCAAGCAGTTATGCAGGGGTCCAAGAAGTGTGCATTTCGCCGGCACAACGCGACAAGAAATGTGCGTTTCGCCGGCACAACGCGAAGCATGTGTTTAAAACGCTACCCTGAACCTGTGGATACAAAGGATTTGACTGTGGTAGGAGTAGCGAGAAGTCAGTGTAGCGTTTTCGAGGTGAAATTTTGTAGAAGATATACAATTTCCTCGTTTATTGCGCCCCCTAACTTCGAAATTGTCCGAAATTTTTATCGAACGTCATTAAGGTTAGCACCAACATGTGTGTAGAATTTGGACTCGATCCGATGTCTAATTTTGGATTTTTTTGGATTTTTAATTTTCCACGTCTAATTTAGCTAATAAACAAATATTCAAAACTCTACCGTTTCGTCGTGAAAGGTCGGATCAAAAAACTGTTGATGATTTCTTTGCGTGTGCGTCTGAAGATGCCGTGTGCAAAGTTTTGTGTCAATTGGTCAAGAAATGTGGGAGGAGTAGCGAAAATACAGTTTTGCGGTTTTCGCGATTTAGCGAAAAATATTCATAGACGCAAATGGGCGTGGCCTAGGCCACAAGATGCAGCAGACTCCAGTGCATCTGTGTGTACACGTTTTTGGACTGTGGGAGGTTCGGTGTGGGAGTTATAGCCCCAAACACGTTTTCCGAGGTATAGCGCCACCTAGTGACCGGCAGGTCTGGATTTTTTCGTCTGCGTAGTCTACACGTACCTGGATCTAGTCATGTAATTGGCTTGTGTGCAACATTTACGGTTTGGGCTGTAGTACCACTTCTAACCTTGGAAGTATAATAACTAGAACTGCAAGCAGTTATGCAGGGGTCCAAGAAGTGTGCATTTCGCCGGCACAACGCGACAAGAAATGTGCGTTTCGCCGGTGCAACGCGAAGCATGTGTTCAAAACACTACCCTGAACCTGTGGATACAAAGGATTTGACTGTGGTAGGAGTAGCGAGAAGTCAGTTTGCGGCAATTTTTTTTAGAAGATATACAATTTCCTTGTTTATGGCGCCCCCTAATGGCGAAATTTTCCGAAATTTTTATCGAACGACATTAAGGTTAGCACCAACATGTGTGTATTTGGACTCGTTCCGATGTCTACTTTTGGATTTTTTTGGATTTTTGATTTTCCATGTCTAATTTAGCTAATATACCAATATTCAAAATGCTACCGTTTCGTCGTCGAAGGTCGGATCAAAAAACTGTTGATGTTCCTTTGCGTGTGCGTCTGAAGATGTCGTGTGCAAAGTTTGGTGTTGATTGGTCAAGAAATGTGGGAGGAGTAGGGAAAAAACAGTTTTGCGGTTTTCGCGATTTAGCGAAAAATATTCATAGACGCAAATGGGCGTGGCCTAGGCCAAAAGATGCAGCAGACTCCAGTGCATCTGTGTGTACAAGTTTTTGGACTGAGAGTTCGGTGTGGGAGTTATAGCCCCAAACGCGTATTCTTGGTATAGCGCCACCTAGAGGCCGGCGTGTCTGGATTTGGTTATCTGAGTAGCGGTGCCGGACCTGGATCTAGTCATGCAATTGGCGTGTGTGCACCATTTACGGTTTGGGCTGTAGTCCCACTTCTATGGCGGGAAGAATAACTAGAACTGCAAGCAGTTATGCAGGGGTCCAAGAAGTGTGCATTTCGCCGGCACAACGCGAAGCATGTGTTCAAAAATTGAGAAACAGCGTGTGCCAAAAGATGCAGCTGACTCCAGTGAATCTGTGGATATAAGGTTTTGACTGTGGGAGCTTCGGTGTGGGAGTTATAGCCCAAAACGCGTTTTCAGAACATTCCATTGGCCAGTTAGGAGATGTATTATTTCGTCGTTTATTTGCGCCCCCTTGTGGCGAAATTTTCCAAAGACAATTTTCCTTTGCCAAATAACTCCCGCCCACATTAATAATTCTTGGCCATATTTTTTATATAGACTCGGGTTTGCCCCTTGATGGTTTCCTTATAGTTTGAAGAACATTCCTTTGGCCAATTAGAAGATATACAATTTCCTGTTTATTGCGCCCCCTAATGGCGAAATTTCCGAAATTTTATGAACGCATTAAGGTTAGCACCAACATGTGTAAGATTTGGACTCGATCCGATGTCTAATTTTAGATTTTTTGGATTTTTGATTTTCCACGTCTAATTTAGCTCATAAACAATATTCAAAACGCTACCGTTTCGTCGTCGAAGGTCGGATCAAAAAACTGTATACGATTTCTTTGCGTGTGCGTCTGAAGATGCCGTGTGCAAAGTTTGGTGTTGATTGGTCAAGAAATGTGGGAGGAGTAGGGAAAAACAGTTTTGCGGTTTTCGCGATTTGCGAAAAAAAATTATAGACGCAAATGGGCGTGGCCTATGCCAAAAGATGCAGCAGACTCCAGTGAATCTGTGTGTACGAGGTTTTGAATGTGGAGGTTCGGTGTGGGAGTTATAGCCCCAAACGCGTCTTCCTTGGTATAGCGCCACCTAGTGGCCGGCGTGTCCTTCTGGATTTTGTCGTCTGCTTAGAACTCAGGGCCCTGGATCCTAGTCATGCAATTGGCGTGTCCGGCACCATTACGGTTTGGGCTGTGGACCCACTTCTAGGGGGGAATAATAATAATAAAAAAAAAATCCTTACAAAAACAATAGGGATCCAACCTGTTGGCTTGCAAGCAGTTATGCAGGGGTCCAAGAAGTGTGCATTTCGCCGGCACAACGCGACAAGAAATGTGCATTTCGCCGGCACGACGCGAAGCATGTGTTCAAAACGCTACCCTGAACCCTGTGGACTACAAAGGATTTGACTGGGTAGGAGTAGCGAGGAGTCAGTAGTGGCGTTTCTCCAGCGGCGAAATTTTGGTAGAAGATATACAATTATCCTCGTTTATTTGCGCCCCATAATGGCGGAATTTTCCGAAATTTTTATCGAACGTCTTAAGGTTAGCACCAACAAGTTTGTAGATTTGGACTCGATCCGATGTCTAATTTTGGATTTTTTTTGGATTTTTAATTTTCCACGTCTAATTTAGCTACTAAACAAAATATTCAAAACTCTACCGTTTTCGAGTTGTCGAAGGTCGGATCAAAAAAACGTTGATGATTTCTTTGCTTGTGGCGTCTGACGATGTCGTGTGCAAAGTTTGGTGTTGATTGGTCAAGAAATGTGGGAGGAGTAGCGAATAAACAGTTTTGCGGTTTTCGCGATTTTGCGAAAAATATTCATAGACGCAAATGGGCGTGGCCTAGGCCAAAAGATGCAGCAGACCTCCAGTGCATCTGTGTGTACAAGTTTTTGGGACTCTGGGAGGTTCGGTGTGGGGAGTTATAGCCCCAAACGCATTTTCCTTTGGTATAGCGCCACCTAGGGACCGGCGTTGTCTGGATTTGGTTATCTGAGTAGCGGTGCCTGGACCTGGATCTAGTCATGCCAATTGGCGTGTGTGCACCGTTTACGGTTTGGGCTGTAGTCCCACTTCTATGGCGGAAGAATAATAACTAGAACTGCAAGCAGTTATGCTGGGTCCAAGAAGTGTGCATTTCGCCGGCAAAACGCGAAGCATGTGTTCGAAAATTGAGGAACGGCGTATGCCAAAAGATGCAGCTGACTCCAGTGAATCTGTGGATATAACGTTTTGACTGTGGGAGCTTTGGTGTGGGAGGTTATAGCCTAAAACGCGTTTTCAGAAACATTCCATTGGCCAGTTAGGAGATATATTATTTCGTCGTTTATTTGCGCCCCCTTGTGGCCGAAATTTTCCAAGACAATTTCTTTGCCAAATAACTCCCGCCCACATTAATAATTCTTGGCCATATTTTTTATATAGACTCGGGTTTGCCCCTTGATGGTTCCCTTATAGTTTGAAGAACATTCTTTTGGCCAATTAGAAGATATAACAATTTCCCTCGTTTATTGCGCCCCCTAATGGCGAATATTTCCGAATTCTTTATTGAACGCCAGTAAGGGTAGCTCCGACATGTGTCTAAAATTTGGACTCGATCCGATGTCCTATTTTTGATTTTTTGGGATTTTTGATTTTCCACGTCTAATTTAGCTAATAAACCAATATTCCAAACGCTACCGTTTCGGTCGTCGAAAGTCGGATTCAAAAACTGTTGATGATTCCTTTGCGTGTGCGTCTGAAGATGCCGTTGTGCAAAGTTTGTGTCAATTGGTCAAGAAATGTGGGAGGAGTAGCGAAAATACAGTTTTGCGGTTTTCGCAATTTTGCGAAAAAAAATTATAGACGCAAATGGGCGGGGCCTATGCCAAAAGATGCAGCAGACTCCAGTGCATCTGTGTGTACAAGGTTTTGAATGTGGGAGGTTCGGTGTGGGAGTTATAGCCCCAAACGCGTATTCCTTGGTATAGCGCCACCTAGTGACCGGCGCGTCTGGATTTTGTCGTCTGCTTAGTCCGAACAGATCTGGATCTAGTCATGCAAATTCGCGTTGTCGGCACATTTACGGTTTGGGCTGTGGTCCCACTTTTAGGGGGGTAAGAATAATAGGAATTATGCAGGGGTCCAAGAAGTGTGCATTTCGCCGGCACAACGCGACAAGAAATGTGCATTTCGCCGGAAAACGCGAAGCATGTGTTCAAAACGCTACCCTGAACCTGTGGAGTAGCGAGAAGTCCGTGTAGCGTTTTTCGCGGCGAAATTTTTGTAGAAGATATACAATTTCCTCGTTTATTGCGCCCCCTAATGGCGAAATTTTCCGAAATTTTTATCGAAGGTCATTAAGGTTAGCACCAACATTTGTCTAAAATTTGGACTCGATCCGATGTCTAATTTTGGAATTTTTTGTTTTTTTAATTTTCCACGTCTAATTTAGCTAATAGAAGAATATTCAACAACTCTACCGTTTCGTCGTCGAAGGTCGGATCAAAAAACTGTTGATGATTCCTTTGCGTGTGCGTCTGAAGATGCTGTGTGCAAAGGTTGGTGTTGATTGGTCAAAAAATGTGGGAGGAGTAGGGAAAAAACGTTTTGCGGTTTTCCGCGATTTTTGCGAAAATATTCATAGACGCAAATGGGCGTGGCCTATGCCAAAAGATGCAGCAGACTCCAGTGAATATGTGTGTACAAGTTTTTTGGACTCTGGGAGGTTCGGTGAGGGGAGTTATAGCCCCTAACGCGTATTCCTTGTATAGCGCCACCTAGTGGCCGGCGTGTCTGGATTTTGTCGTCTGCCTAGAACTCAGGGACCTGGATCTAGTCATGCAATTGGCATGTCGGCACCATTTACGGTTTGGGCTGTGGGCCACTTCTAGGGGGGAATAATAATAACTAGAACTGCAAGCGTTATGCAGGTGGTCCAAGAAGTGTGGCATTTCGCCGGCACAACGCGACAAGAAATGTGCATTTCGCCGGCAACAATGCAAAGAATGTGTTCAAACGCTACCCTGAACATGTGGATACAAAGGATTCGACTGTGGTAGAGTAGCGGGAAGTCAGTGTAGCGTTTTCGCGGTCGAAATTTTGTAGAAGATATACAATTTCCTTCCTCGTTTATTGCGCCCCCTAATGGCGAAATTTTCCGAAATTTTTATCGAACGACATTAAGGTTAGCACCAACATGTGTGTACATTTGGACTCGATCCGATGTCTAATTTTGGATTTTTTTGGATTTTTAATTTTCCACGTCTAATTTAGCTAATAAACAAATATTAAAACTCTACCGTTTTCGTCGTCGAAGGGTCGGATCAAAAAACTGTATACGATTCCTTTGCGTGGCGTCTGAAGATGTCGTGTGGCAAAGTTTGGTGGTCGATTGGTCAAGAAATGTGGGAGGAGTAGGGAAAAAACAGTTTTGGCGGTTTTCGCGATTTAGCGAAAAATATTCATAGACGCAAATGGGCGTGGCCTAGACCAAAAGATGCAGCAGACTCCAGTGCATCTGTGTGTACAAGTTTTTGGACTCTGGGAGGTTCGGTGTCGGAGTTATAGCCCCAAACGCGTATCCCTGGTATAGCGCCACCTAGTGGCCGGCGTGTCTGGATTTTGTCGTCTGCGTAGTCCGAAGAGATCTGGATCTAGTCATGTAATTGGCGTGTGTGCACCATTTACGGTTTGGGCTGTGGTACCACTTTTAAGGGGGGTAAGTATAAAAATAATAATAAAAAGAAAAATCCTTACAAAACAATAGGGATCCAACCTGTTTGCTTGGACCCCTAACTAGAACTGCAAGCAGTTATGCAGGGTTCCAAGAAGTGTGCATTTCGCCGGCACAAACGCGAAGCATGTGTTCAAAAATTGAGAAACAGCGTATGCCAAAAGATGCAGCTGACTCCAGTGAATCTGTGGATATAAAGGTTTTGACTGTGGGAGCTTCGGTGTGGGAGTTATAGCCCAAAACGCGTTTTCAGAACATTCCATTGCCCAGTTAGGAGATATATTATTTCGTCGTTTATTTGCGAACCCTTGTGGCGAAATTTTCCAAAGACAATTTTCCTTTGCCAAATAACTCCCGCCCACATTAATAATTCTTGGCCATATTTTTTTATATAGACTCAAGGTTTGCCCCTTGATGGTTTCCTTTGAGTTTGAAGAACATTCCTTTGGCCAATAAGAAGATATACAATTTCCTCGTTTATTGCGCCCCCTAATGGCGAAATATTCCAAAAATTTTATTGAACGACATTAAGGTTAGCACCAACATGTCTGTAAAATTTGGACTCGTTCCGATGTGTACTTTTGGATTTTTCTGGATTTTTGATTTTCCACGTCTAATTTAGCTAATATACCAATATTCAAAACGCTACCGTTTCGTCGTCGACGGTCGGATCAAAAAACTGTCCGATAATTTCTTTTGCGTGTGCGTCTGAAGATGTCGTGTGCAAAGTTTGGTGTTGATTGGTCAACAAAATGTGGGAGGAGTAGGGAAAAAACTGTTTTGCGGTTTTTGCGATTTTGCGAAAAATATTCATAGACGCAAATGGGCGTGGCCTATGCCAAAAGATGCAGCAGACTCCAGTGAATATGTGGGTACAAGTTTTGACTGTGGGAGGTTCGGTGTGGGGAGTTATAGCCCCAAACGCGTATTCCTTGGTATAGCGCCACCTAGTGACCGGCGTGTCTGGATTTTGTCGTCTGCTTAGTCCGAACAGATCTGGATCTAGTCATGCAATTCGCGTGTCGGCACCATTTACGGTTTGGGCTTGTGGTCCCACTTTTAGGGGGGTAAGAATAATAGGAATAATAATCCTTACAAAAACAATAGGGATCCACCTGTTGCTTGGACCCCTAATAAGAAAAATCCTTACAAAAACAATAGGGATCCAACCTGTTGGCTTGGACCCCTAACTAGAACTGCAAGCAGTTATGCAGGGGTCCAAGAAGTGGTGCATTTCGCCGGCACAACGCGACAAGAAAATGTGCATTTCGCCGGCACAATGCGAAGCATGTGTTCAAAACGCTACCCTGAACCTGTGGATACAAAGGATTTGACTGTGGTAGGAGTAGCGGGAAGTCAGTGTAGCGTTTTCGCAGCGAGATTTTGTCGAAGATATACAATTTCCTCATTTATTGCGCCCCCTTATGGCGAAATATTCCGATTATTTTATTGAACGCCAGTAGGGGTAGCATCAACATGTGTCAAAAATTTGGACTTGACCGATGACTAATTTTGGTATTTTTTAATTTTTTGCGTTTCGACGTAAAACGTAGCTAATAAACAAATATTCAAAACGCTACCGTTCGTCGTCGAAGGTCGGATCAAAAAAGTGTCTAGGATTTCTTTGCGTGTGCGTCTGAGATGTCGTGTGCAAAGTTTTGTGTTGATTGGTCAAGAAATGTGGGAGGAGTAGGGAAAAAACTGTTTTTGCGGTTTTTGCGATATAGCGAAAAATATTCATGGACGCAAATGGGCGTGGCCTATGCCAAAAGATGCAGCAGACTCCAGTGCATCTGTGGGTACAAGTTTTTGGACTCTGGGAGGTTCGGTGTGGGAGTTATAGCCCCAAACGCGTATTCCTTGGTATAGCGCCACCTAGGGACCGGCGTGTCTGGATTTTGTTATCTGAGTAGCGGTGCCGGACCTGGTTCTAGTCATGTAATTGGCGCGTGTGCACCATTTACGGTTTGGGCTGTGGTACCACTTCTAAGGCGTACGAAATAATAATAATAATAATCCTTACAAAAACAATAGGGATCCAACCTGTTGGCTTGGACCCCTAATAATAATAACTAGAACTGCAAGCAGTTATGCAGGGGTCCAAGAAGTGTGCATTTCGCCGGCACAACGCGACAAGAAATGTGCGTTTCGCCGGCACAACGCGAAGCATGTGTTCAAAACGCTACCCTGAACCTGTGGATACAAAGGATTTGACTGTGGTAGGAGTAGCGAGACGTTAGTCCGCGGCAATTTTTTTTAGAAGATATACAATTTCCTCGTTTATGACGCCCCCTAAAGGCGAAATTTTCCGAAATTTTTATCGAACGACATTAAGGTTAGCACCAACATGTCTGTTAAATTTGGACTCGTTCCGATGTCTACTTTTGGATTTTTCTGGATTTTTGATTTTCCACGTCTAATTTAGCTAATATACCAATATTCAAAATGCTACCGTTTCGTCGTCGAAGGTCGGATCAAAAAACTGTTGATGATTTCTTTGCGTGTGCGTCTGAAGATGCCGTGTGCAAAGTTTTGTGTCAATTGGTCAAGAAATGTGGGAGGAGTAGCGAAAAAACAGTTTTGCGGTTTTCGCAATTTTGTGAAAAAAAATTACAGACGCAAATGGGCGTGGCCTAGGCCAAAAGATGCAGCAGACTCCAGTGCATCTGTGTGTACAAGTTTTTGGACTCTGGGAGGTTCGGTGTGGGAGTTATAGCCCCAAACGCGTATTCCTTGGTATAGCGCCACCTAGTGGCCGGCGTGTCTGGATTTGGTTATCTGAGTAGCGGTGCCGGACCTGGATCTAGTCATGCAATTGGCGTGTCGGCACCATTTACGGTTTGGGCTGTGGTACCACTTTTAGCGCAGGAATAATAACTAGAACTGCAAGCAGTTATGCAGGGGTCCAAGAAGTGTGCATTTCGCCGGCACAACGCGACAAGAAATGTGCGTTTCGCCGGCACAAAGCGAAGCTTGTGTTCCAAACGCTACCCTGAACCTGTGGATACAAAGGATTTGACTGTGGTAGGAGTAGCGAGAAGTCAGTGAAGCGTTTTCGCGGCAAAATTTTGTAGAAGATATACAATTTCCTCGTTTATTGCGCCCCCTAATGGCGAAATGTTTCGAAATTTTTATCCAACGTCATTTAGGTTAGCACCAACATGTGTGTATAATTTGGACTCGATCCGATGTCTAATTTTGAATTTTTTGGATTTTTAATTTTCCACGTCTAATTTAGCTAATATACCAATATTCCAAGCGCTACCGTTTCGTTGTCGAAGGTCGGATCAAAAAAGTGTTCGAATTTTATTTTTTGTGTGCGTCTGACGATGTCGTGTGCAAAGTTTGGTGTTGATTGGTCAAGAAATGTGGGAGGAGTAGCGAAAAAACAGTTTTGCGGTTTTCGCGATTTAGCAAAAAATATTCATGGACGCAAATGGGCGTGGCCTAGGCCAAAGATGCAGCAGACTCCAGTGCATCTGTGTGTACAAGTTTTTGGACTCTGGGAGGTTCGGTGTGGGAGTTATAGCCCCAAACGTGTTTCTCCTTGGTATAGCGCCACCTAGTGGCCGGCATGTCTGGATTTGGTTATCTGAGTAGCGGTGCCGGACCTGGTTCTAGTCATGTAATTGGCGCGTGTGCACCATTTACGGTTTGGGCTGTGGACCCACTTTCAAGGCGGGAAGTATAATAAAAAGAAAAATCCTTACAAAAACAATAGGGATCCAACCTGTTGGCTTGGACCCCTAATAAGAAAAATCCTTACAAAAACAATAGGGATCCAACCTGTTGGCTTGGACCCCTAATAAAAAAATCCTTACAAAAACAATAGGGATCCAACCTGTTGGCTTGGACCCCTAACTAGAACTGCAAGCAGTTATGCAGGGGTCCAAGAAGTGTGCATTTCGCCGGCACAACGCGACAAGAAATGTGCATTTCGCCGGCACAACGCGAAGCATGTGTTGAAAACGCTACCCTGAACCTGTGGATACAAAGGATTTGACTGTGGTAGGAGTAGCGAGAAGTCAGTGTGGCGGTTTTCGCGGCGAAATTTTGTAGAAGATATACAATTTCCTCGTTTATTGCGCCCCCTAATGGCGGAATTTTCCGAAATTTTTATCGAACGTCATTAAGGTTAGCACCAACATGTGTGTAGAATTTGGACTCGATCCGATGTCTAATTTTGGATTTTTTTGGATTTTTAATTTTCCACGTCTAATTTAGCTAATAAACCAATATTCAAAACTCTACCGTTTCGTCGTCGAAGGTCGGATCAAAAAACTGTCTAAGATTTCTATGCGTGTGCGTCTGAAGATGTCGTGTGCAAAGTTTGGTGTCGATTGGTCAAGAAATGTGGGAGGAGTAGGGAAAAAACAGTTTTGCGGTTTTCGCGATTTAGCGAAAAATATTCATTGACGCAAATGGGCGTGGCCTAGGCCAAAAGATGCAGCAGACTCCAGTGCATCTGTGTGTACAAGTTTTGGACTGTGGGAGGTTCGGTGTGGGAGTTATAGCCCCAAACGCGTATTCCTTGGTATAGCGCCACCTAGTGGCCGGCGTGTCTGGATTTTGTCGTCTGCATAGTCTTCACTGACCTGGATCTAGTCATGCAATTGGCGTGTGTGCAACATTTACGGTATGGGCTGTATTCCCACTTTCTTGGTAGGAAGTATAATAACTAGAACTGCAAGCAGTTATGCAGGGGTCCAAGAAGTGTGCATTTCGCCGGCACAACGCGACAAGAAATGTGCGTTTCGCCGGCACAACGCGAAGCATGTGTTCAAAACGCTACCCTGAACCTGTGGATACAAAGGATTTGACTGTGGTAGGAGTAGCGAGAAGTCAGTGTAGCGTTTTCGCGGCGAAATTTTGTAGAAGATATACAATTTCCTCGTTTATTGCGCCCCCCTAATGGCGGAATTTTCCGAATTTTTTATCGAACGTCATTAAGGTTAGCACCAACATGTGTGTAGAATTTGGACTCGATCCGATGTCTAATTTTGGATTTTTTTGTATTTTTGATTTTCCACGTCTAATTTAGCTAATATACCAATATTCAAAATGCTATCGTTTCGTCGTCGAAGGTCGGATCAAAAAACTGTATATGATTCCTTTGCGTGTGCGTCTGAAGATGTCGTGTGCAAAGTTTTGTGTCGATTGGTCAAGAAATGTGGGAGGAGTAGCGAAAAAACAGTTTTGCGGTTTTCGCGATTTTGCGAAAAAAAATTATAGACGCAAATGGGCGTGGCCTATGCCAAAAGATGCAGCAGACTCCAGTGAATCTGTGTGTACGAGGTTTTGAATGTGGGAGGTTCGGTGTGGGAGTTATAGCCCCAAACGCGTCTTTCCTTGGTATAGCGCCACCTAGTGGCCGGCGTGTCTGGATTTGTTATCTGAGTAGCGGTGCCGGACCTGGATCTAGTCATGCAATTGGCGTGTCGGCACCATTTACGGTTTGGGCTGTGGGCCCACTTTTAGCGCGGGAAGTATAACTAGAACTGCAAGCAGTTATGCAGGGGTCCAAGAAGTGTGCATTTCGCCGGCACAACGCGACAAGAAATGTGCATTTCGCCGGCACGACGCGAAGCATGTGTTCAAAACGCTACCCTGAACCTGTGGATACAAAGGATTTGACTGTGGTAGGAGTAGCGAGAAGTCAGTGTAGCGTTTCGGGGCGAAATTTTGTAGAAGATATACAATTTCCTCGTTTATTGCGCCCCCTAATGGCGAAATCTTCCGAAATTTTTATCGAACGACATTAAGGTTAGCACCAACATGTGTGTAGAATTAGGACTCGATCCGATGTCTACTTTTGGATTTCTTTGTATTTTTGATTTTCCACGTCTAATTTAGCTAATAAACAAATATTCAAAACTCTACCGTTTCGTCGTCGAAGGTCGGATCAAAAAACTGTTGATGATTCCTTTGCGTGTGCGTCTGAAGATGTCGTGTGCAAAGTTTGGTGTTGATTGGTCAAGAAATGTGGGAGGAGTAGGGAAAAAACAGTTTTGCGGTTTTCGCGATTTAGCGAAAAATATTCATAGACGCAAATGGGCGTGGCCTAGGCCAAAAGATGCAGCAGACTCCAGTGCATCTGTGTGTACAAGTTTTTGGACTGTGGGAGGTTCGGTGTTGGAGCTATAGCCCCAAACGTGTTTCTCCTTGGTATAGCGCCACCTAGTGGCCGGCATGTCTGGATTTGGATATCTGAGTAGCGGTGCCGGTACTGGTTCTAGTCATGTAATTGGCGCGTGTGCACCATTTACGGTTTGGGCTGTGGTACCACTTTTAGCGCAGGAATAATAACTAGAACTGCAAGCAGTTATGCAGGGGTCCAAGAAGTGTGCATTTCGCCGGCACAACGCGACAAGAAATGTGCATTTCGCCGGCACAACGCGAAGCATGTGTTCAAAACGCTACCCTGAACCTGTGGATACAAAGGATTTGACTGTGGTAGGAGTTGCGAGAAGTCAGTGTAGCGTTTTCGCGGCGAGATTTTGTAGAAGATATACAATTTCCTCGTTTATGGCGCTCCCTAATGGCGAAATTTTCCGATTTTTTTTTTTGAACGACATTAAGGTTAGCATTGACATGTGTGTAAAATTGGATTTGATCCGATGTCTAATTTTGGATTTCTTTGGATTTTTGATATTACACGTCTAATTTAGCTAATAAACAAATATTCAAAACTCTACCGTTTCGTTCTCAAAGGTCGGATCAAAAAACTGTATATGATTTCTTTGCGTGTGCGTCTGAAGATGCCGTGTGCAAAGTTTGGTGTTGATTGGTCAAGAAATGTGCGAGGAGTAGCGAAAAAAACAGTTTTGCGGTTTTCGCGATTTAGCGAAAAATATTCATAGACGCAAATGGGCGTGGCCTAGGCCAAAAGATGCAGCAGACTCCAGTGCATCTGTGTGTACAAGTTTTTGGACTGTGGGAGGTTCGGTGTGGGAGTTATAGCCCCAAACGCGTCTTTCCTTGGTATAGCGCCACCTAGTGGCCGGCGTGTCTGGATTTGGTCGTCTGCTTAGAACTCAGGGCCCTGGATCTAGTCATGCAATTGGCGTGTCGGCACCATTTACGGTTTGGGCTGTGGACCCACTTCTAGGGGGGAATAATAATAACTAGAACTGCAAGCAGTTATGCAGGGGTCCAAGAAGTGTGCATTTCGCCGGCACAACGCGAAGCATGTGTTCGAAATTGAGGAACGGCGTATGCCAAAAGATGCAGCTGACTCCAGTGAATCTGTAGATATAACGTTTTTGATTGTGGGAGCTTCGGTGTGGGAGTTATAGCCTAAAACGCGTTTTCAGAACATTCCATTGGCCAGTTAGGAGATATATTATTTTGCCGTTTATTTGCGCCCCCTTGTGGCGAAATTTTCCAAAGACAATTTTCCTTTGCCAAATAACTCCCGCCTACATCATTAATTCTTGGCCATATTTTTTATATAGACTCGGGTTTGCCCCTTGATGGTTCCCTTATAGTTTGAAGAACATTCCTTTGGCCAATTAGAAGATATACAATTTCCTCGTTTATTGCGCCCCCTAATGGCGAAATATTCCGAATTCTTTATTGAACGCCACTAAGGGTAGCACCGACATGTGTCTAAAATTTGGACTTGATCCGACGTCTACTTTTGGTATTCTTTGAATTTTTGCGTTTCGACGTAAAACGTAGCCAATAAACAAATATTCAAAACGCTACCGTTTCGTCGTCGAAGGTCGGATCAAAAAACTGTTGATGATTCCTTTGCGTGTGCGTCTGAAGATGTCGTGTGCAAAGGTTGGTGTTGATTGGTCAAGAAATGTGGGAGGAGTAGGGAAAAAACTGTTTTGCGGTTTTCGCGATTTAGCGAAAAATATTCATAGACGCAAATGGGCGTGGCCTAGCCCAAAAGATGCAGCAGACTCCAGTGCATCTGTGGGTATAACGTTTTTGACTGTGGGAGGTTCGGTGTGGGAGTTATAGCCCCAAACGCGTATTCCTTGGTATAGCGCCACCTAGTGGCCGGCATGTCTGGATTTTGTCGTCTGCGTAGTCGCCACGGATCTTGATCTAGTCATGCATTTGGCATGTCTGCACCATTTACGGTTTGTGCTGTGGGCCCACTTCTAGGGGGGGAATAATAATAACTAGAACTGCAAGCAGTTATGCAGGGGTCCAAGAAGTGTGCATTTCGCCGGCACAACGCGACAAGAAATGTGCATTTCGCCGGCACAACGCGAACCAAGTATTCAAAACGCTACCGTGAACAACCTGTGGATATAAAGGTTTTGACTGTGAGAGGTTCAGTGTGGGAGTTTTGGCCCCAAACGCATTTTCCGCTACCGTTTAGTCGTCGTTGGATCAAAATAGTTTTTACTGATTTGCAACGCAAAACATATATTCAAAACGCTACCGTTTCGTCAACGATGGTCGGATCAAAATAGTTTTGCTGATTTCTTGTAGTGTGCGTCTGAAGATGTCGTGTGCAAAGTTTGGTGTCAATTGGGCAAGAAATGTGGGAGGAGTAGCGAAAAGGCAGTTTAGCTGTTTTTGCGATTTTGCATAAAGAAAATACTGACGCAAATGGGCCTGGCCTATGCCAAAGGATGCAGCTGACTCCAGTGAATCTGTGCGTATAACGTTTTTGACTGTGGGAGCTTCGGTGTGGGAGTTATAGCCTAAAACGCGTTTTCAGAACATTCCATTGGCCAAATAGGAGATATATTGTTTCGTCGTTTTTTGGCGCCGCCCTGTTGGCGAGATTTTCCAAAGACAATTTTCCTTTGCCAAATAACTCCCGCCTACATTATTAATTCTTGGCCATATTTTTTATATAGACTCGTGTTTGCCCCTTGATGGTTCCCTTATAGTTTGAAGAACATTCCTTTGGCCAATTAGAAGATATACAATTTCCTCGTTTATTGCGCCCCCTAATGGCGAAATATTCCGAATTCTTTATTGAACGCCATTAAGGGTAGCACCGACATGTGTCTAAAATTTGGACTTGATCCGACGTCTACTTTTGGTATTCTTTGAATTTTTGCGTTTCGACGTAAAACGTAGCCAATAAACAAATATTCAAAACGCTACCGTTTCGTCGTCGAAGGTCGGATAAAAAAGCTGTTGATGATTCCTTTGCGTGTGCGTCTGAAGATGTCGTGTGCAAAGTTTGGTGTTGATTGGTCAAGAAATGTGGGAGGAGTAGGGAAAAAACTGTTTTGCGGTTTTCGCGATTTAGCGAAAAATATTCATAGACGCAAATGGGCGTGGCCTAGCCCAAAAGATGCAGCAGACTCCAGTGCATCTGTGTGTACAAGTTTTTTGACTGTGGGAGGTTCGGTGTGGGAGTTATAGCCCCAAACGCGTATTCCTTGGTATAGCGCCACCTAGTGGCCGGCATGTCTGGATTTTGTCGTCTGCGTAGTCGCCACGGATCTTGATCTAGTCATGCATTTGGCATGTCTGCACCATTTACGGTTTGGGCTGTGGGCACACTTTTAGGGAGGTAAGTATAAAAACAAGAAGTGTGCATTTCGCCGGCACAACGCGACAAGAAATGTGCATTTCGCCGGCACAACGCGAAGCATGTGTTGAAAACGCTACCCTGAACCTGTGGATACAAAGGATTTGACTGTGGTAGGAGTAGCGAGAAGTCAGTGTAGCGTTTTCGCGGCGAAATTTTGTAGAAGATATACAATTTCCTCGTTTATTGCGCCCCCTAATGGCGGAATTTTCCGAAATTTTTATCGAACGTCATTAAGGTTAGCACCAACATGTGTGTAGAATTTGGACTCGATCCGATGTCTAATTTTGGATTTTTTTGGATTTTTAATTTTCCACGTCTAATTTAGCTAATAAACCAATATTCAAAACTCTACCGTTTCGTCGTCGAAGGTCGGATCAAAAAACTGTCTAAGATTTCTATGCGTGTGCGTCTGAAGATGTCGTGTGCAAAGTTTGGTGTCGATTGGTCAAGAAATGTGGGAGGAGTAGGGAAAAAACAGTTTTGCGGTTTTCGCGATTTAGCGAAAATATTCATAGACGCAAATGGGCGTGGCCTAGGCCAAAAGATGCAGCAGACTCCAGTGCATCTGTGTGTACAAGTTTTTGGACTGTGGGAGGTTCGGTGTGGGAGTTATAGCCCCAAACGCGTATTCCTTGGTATAGCGCCACCTAGTGGCCGGCGTGTCTGGATTTTGTCGTCTGCATAGTCTTCACTGACCTGGATCTAGTCATGCAATTGGCGTGTGTGCAACATTTACGGTATGGGCTGTATTCCCACTTTCTTGGTAGGAAGTATAATAACAAGAAATGTGCGTTTCGCCGGCACAACGCGAAGCATGTGTTTAAAACGCTACCCTAAACCTGTGGATACAAAGGATTTGACTGTGGTAGGAGTTGCGAGAAGTCAGTGTAGCGTTTTCGCAGCGAAATTCTGTAGAAGATATACAATTTCCTCGTTTATTGCGCCCCCTAATGGCGAAATTTTCCGATATTTTTATCGAACGTCCTTAAGGTTAGCACAGACATGTCTGTAAAATTTGGGCTCGATCCGATGTATAATTCTGGATTTCTTTGGATTTTTGACTTTTCACGTCTAATTTAGCTAATAAACAAATATTCAAAACGTTACCGTTTCGTCGTCGAAGGTCGGATCAAAAAAGTGTCTAGGATTTCTTTGCGTGTGCGTCTGAAGATGCCGTATGCAAAGTTTTGTGTCAATTGGTCAAGAAATGTGGGAGGAGTAGCGAAAAAACAGTTTTGCGGTTTTCGCGATTTTGCGAAAAATATTCATAGACGCAAATGGGCGTGGCCTAGGCCAAAAGATGCAGCAGACTCCAGTGCATCTGTGGGTACAAGTTTTTGGACTCTGGGAGGTTCGGTGTGGGAGTTATAGCCCCAAACGCGTAATCCTTGGTATAGCGCCACCTAGGGACCGGCGTGTCTGGATTTTGTTATCTTAGTAGCGGTGCCGATTCTGGATCTAGTCATCTAATTGGCGCGTGTGCACCATTTACGGTTTGGGCTGTGGTACCACTTCTAAGGCGTACGAAATAATAATAATAATAATCCTTACAAAAACAATAGGGATCCAACCTGTTGGCTTGGACCCCTAATAATAATAATAAAAAAAATCCTTACAAAAACAATAGGGATCCAACCTGTTGGCTTGGACCCCTAACTAGAACTGCAAGCAGTTATGCAGGGGTCCAAGAAGTGTGCATTTCGCCGGCACAACGCGACAAGAAATGTGCATTTCGCCGGCACATCGCGAAGCATGTGTTGAAAACGCTACCCTGAACCTGTGGATACAAAGGATTTGACTGTGGTAGGAGTAGCGAGAAGTCAGTGTAGCGTTTTTGCGGCGAAATTTTGTAGAAGATATACAATTCCCTCGTTTATTGCGCCCCCTAATGGCGGAATTTTCCGAAATTTTTATCGAACGTCATTAAGGTTAGCACCAACATGTGTGTAGAATTTGGACTCGATCCGATGTCTAATTTTGGATTTTTTTGTATTTTTGATTTTCCACGTCTAATTTAGCTAATATACCACTATTCAAAATGCTATCGTTTCGTCGTCAAAGGTCGGATCAAAAAACTGTATATGATTCCTTTGCGTGTGCGTCTGAAGATGTCGTGTGCAAAGTTTTGTGTCGATTGGTCAAGAAATGTGGGAGGAGTAGCGAAAAAAACAGTTTTGCGGTTTTCGCGATTTTGCGAAAAAAAATTATAGACGCAAATGGGCGTGGCCTATGCCAAAAGATGCAGCAGACTCCAGTGAATCTGTGTGTACGAGGTTTTGAATGTGGGAGGTTCGGTGTGGGAGTTATAGCCCCAAACGCGTCTTTCCTTGGTATAGCGCCACCTAGTGGCCGGCGTGTCTGGATTTTGTCGTCTGCTTAGTCCGAACAGATCTGGATCTAGTCATGTGATTCGCGTGTCGGCACCATTTACGGTTTGGGCTGTGGTCCCACTTTTAGGGGGGTAAGAATAACTAGAACTGCAAGCAGTTATGCAGGGGTCCAAGAAGTGTGCATTTCGCCGGCACAACGCGACAAGAAATGTGCATTTCGCCGGCACAACGCGAAGCATGCGTTGAAAACGCTACCCTGAACCTGTGGATACAAAAGGATTTGACTGTGGTAGGAGTAGCGAGAAGTCAGTGTAGCGTTTTCGCGGCGAAATTTTGTAGAAGATATACAATTTCCTCGTTTATTGCGCCCCCTAATGGCGAAATTTTCCGAAATTTTTATCGAACGTCATTAAGGTTAGCACCAACATGTGTGTAGAATTTGGACTCGATCCGATGTCTAATTTTGGATTTTTTTGGATTTTTAATTTTCCACGTCTAATTTAGCTAATAAACAAATATTCAAAACTCTACCGTTTCGTCGTCGAAGGTCGGATCAAAAAACTGTCTATGATTTCTTTGCGTGTGCGTCTGAAGATGCCATGGCCAAAGTTTGGTGGTGATCGGGCGAGAAATGTGGGAGGAGTAGCGAAAAAACAGTTTTGCGGTTTTCGCAATTTAGCGAAAAATATTCATAGACGCAAATGGGCGTGGCCTAGGCCAAAAGATGCAGCAGACTCCAGTGAATATGTGGGTACAAGTTTTTGACTGTGGGAGGTTCGGTGTGGGAGTTATAGCCCCAAACGCGTATTCCTTGGTATAGCGCCACCTAGGGACCGGCGTGTCTGGATTTTGTTATCTTAGTAGCGGTGCCGATTCTGGATCTAGTCATCTAATTGGCGCGTGTGCACCATTTACGGTTTGGGCTGTGGTACCACTTCTAAGGCGTACGAAATAATAATAATCCTTACAAAAACAATAGGGATCCAACCTGTTGGCTTGGACCCCTAACTAGAACTGCAAGCAGTTATGCAGGGGTCCAAGAAGTGTGCATTTCGCCGGCACAACGCGAAGCATGTGTTCAAAAATTGAGAAACAGCGTGTGCCAAAAGATGCAGCTGACTCCAGTGAATCTGTGGATATAAAGGTTTTGACTGTGGGAGCTTCGGTGTGGGAGTTATAGCCCAAAACGCGTTTTCAGAACATTCCATTGGCCAGTTAGGAGATGTATTATTTCGTCGTTTATTTGCGCCCCCTTGTGGCGAAATGTTCCAAAGACAATTTTCCTTTGCCAAATAACTCCCGCCCACATTAATAATTCTTGGCCATATTTTTTATATAGACTCGGGTTTGCCCCTTGATGGTTCCCTTATAGTTTGAAGAACATTCCTTTGGCCAATTAGAAGATATACAATTTCCTTGTTTATTGCGCCCCCTAATGGCGGAATTTTCCGAAATTTTTATCGAACGTCATTAAGGTTAGCTCCAACATGTGTGTAGAATTTGGACTCGATCCGATGTCTAATTTTGGATTTTTTGGGATTTTTAATTTTCCACGTCTAATTTAGCTAATAAACAAATATTCAAAACTCTACCGTTTCGTCGTCGAAGGTCGGATCAAAAAACTGTATACGATTTCTTTGCGTGTGCGTCTGAAGATGCCGTGTGCAAAGTTTGGTGTTGATTGGTCAAGAAATGTGGGAGGAGTAGGGATAAAACAGTTTTGCGGTTTTCGCGATTTTGCGAAAAAAAATTATAGACGCAAATGGGCGTGGCCTATGCCAAAAGATGCAGCAGACTCCAGTGAATCTGTGTGTACGAGGTTTTGAATGTAGGAGGTTCGGTGTGGGAGTTATAGCCCCAAACGCGTCTTTCCTTGGTATAGCGCCACCTAGTGGCCGGCGTGTCTGGATTTTGTCGTCTGCTTAGAACTCAGGGCCCTGGATCTAGTCATGCAATTGGCGTGTCGGCACCATTTACGGTTTGGGCTGTGGACCCACTTCTAGGGGGGAATAATAATAATAAAAAAAATCCTTACAAAAACAATAGGGATCCAACCTGTTGGCTTGGACCCCTAACTAGAACTGCAAGCAGTTATGCAGGGGTCCAAGAAGTGTGCATTTCGCCGGCACAATGCGACAAGAAATGTGCATTTCGCCGGCACAACGCGAAGCATGTGTTCAAAACGCTACCCTGAACCTGTGGATACAAAGGATTTGATTGGTAGGAGTAGCGAGAAGTCAGTGTAGCGTTTTCGAGGCGAAATTTTGTAGAAGATATAACATTTTCTCGTTTTTTGCGCCCCCTAATGGCGAAAATTTCCGAAATTTTTAGCGAACGTCAATAAGGTTAGCACCAACATGTGTGTAGAATTTGGACTCGATCCGATGTCTAATTTTTGATTTTTTTGGATTTTTGATTTTCCACATCTAATTTAGCTAATATACCAATATTCAAAACGCTACCGTTTCGTCGTCGAAGGTCGGATCAAAAAACTGTTGATGATTCCTTTGCGTGTGCGTCTGAAGATGTCGTGTGCAAAGTTTGGTGTTGATTGGTCAGGAAATGTGGGAGGAGTAGGGAAAAAACAGTTTTGCGGTTTTCGCGATTTAGCGAAAAATATTCATGGACGCAAATGGGCGTGGCCTAGGCCAAAAGATGCAGCAGACTCCAGTGCATCTGTGTGTACAAGTTTTTGGACTCTGGGAGGTTCGGTGTGGGAGTTATAGCCCCAAACGTGTTTCTCCTTGGTATAGCGCCACCTAGTGGCCGGCATGTCTGGATTTGGTTATCTGAGTAGCGGTGCCGGTACTGGTTCTAGTCATGTAATTGGCGCGTGTGCACCATTTACGGTTTGGGCTGTGGTACCACTTTTAGCGCAGGAATAATAACTAGAACTGCAAGCAGTTATGCAGGGGTCCAAGAAGTGTGCATTTCGCCGGCACAACGCGACAAGAAATGTGCATTTCGCCGGCACAACGCGAAGCATGTGTTCAAAACGCTACCCTGAACCTGTGGATACAAAGGATTTGACTGTGGTAGGAGTAGCGAGAAGTCAGTGTTGCGTTTTCGCGGCGAAATTTTGTCGAAGATATACAATTTCCTCGTTTATTGCGCCCCCTAATGGCGAAATTTTCCGAAATTTTTATCCAACGTCATTAAGGTTAGCACTGACATGTGTGTAGAATTTGGACTCGATCCAATGTCTAATTTTTGATTTTTTGGATTTTTAATTTTCCACGTCTAATTTAGCTAATATACCAATATTCCAAGCGCTACCGATTCGTTGTCGAAGGTCGGATCAAAAAAGTGTTCGAAATTTATTTTTTGTGTGCGTCTGACGATGGCGTGTGCAAAGTTTGGTGTTGATCGGGCGAAAAATGTGGGAGGAGTAGCGAAAAAACAGTTTTGCGGTTTTCGCGATTTAGCGAAAAATATTCATAGACGCAAATGGGCGGGGCCTAGGCCAAAAGATGCAGCAGACTCCAGTGCATCTGTGTGTACAAGTTTTTGGACTCTGGGAGGTTCGGTGTGGGAGTTATAGCCCCAAACGTGTTTCTCCTTGGTATAGCGCCACCTAGTGGCCGGCATGTCTGGATTTGGTTATCTGAGTAGCGGTGCCGGACCTGGTTCTAGTCATGTAATTGGCGCGTGTGCACCATTTACGGTTTGGGCTGTGGACCCACTTTCAAGGCGGGAAGTATAATAAAAAGAAAAATCCTTACAAAAACAATAGGGATCCAACCTGTTGGCTTGGACCCCTAATAAGAACAAGAAGTGTGCATTTCGCCGGCACAACGCGACAAGAAATGTGCATTTCGCCGGCACAACGCGAACCAAGTATTCAAAACGCTACCGTGAACAACCTGTGGATATAAAGGTTTTGACTGTGAGAGGTTCAGTGTGGGAGTTTTGGCCCCAAACGCATTTTCCGCTACCGTTTAGTCGTCGTTGGATCAAAATAGTTTTTACTGATTTGCAACGCAAAACATATATTCAAAACGCTACCGTTTCGTCAACGATGGTCGGATCAAAATAGTTTTGCTGATTTCTTGTAGTGTGCGTCTGAAGATGTCGTGTGCAAAGTTTGGTGTCAATTGGGCAAGAAATGTGGGAGGAGTAGCGAAAAGGCAGTTTAGCTGTTTTTGCGATTTTGCATAAAGAAAATACTGACGCAAATGGGCCTGGCCTATGCCAAAGGATGCAGCTGACTCCAGTGAATCTGTGCGTATAACGTTTTTGACTGTGGGAGCTTCGGTGTGGGAGTTATAGCCTAAAACGCGTTTTCAGAACATTCCATTGGCCAAATAGGAGATATATTATTTCGTCGTTTTTTGGCGCCGCCCTGTTGGCGAAATTTTCCAAAGACAATTTTCCTTTGCCAAATAACTCCCGCCTACATTATTAATTCTTGGCCATATTTTTTATATAGACTCGGGTTTGCCCCTTGATGGTTCCCTTATAGTTTGAAGAACATTCCTTTGGCCAATTAGAAGATATACAATTTCCTCGTTTATTGCGCCCCCTAATGGCGAAATTTTCCGATTTTTTCATCGACCGACATTAAGGTTAGCACCAACATGTTTGTACAATTTGGACTCGATCCGATGTCTAATTTTAGATTTTTGGGATTTCTGATTTTCCACGTCTAATTTAGCTAATATACCAATATTCAAAATGCTACCGTTTCGTCGTCGAAGGTCGGATCAAAAAACTGTTGATGATTTCTTTGCGTGTGCGTCTGAAGATGCCGTGTGCAAAGTTTTGTGTCAATTGGTCACGAAATGTGGGAGGAGTAGCGAAAAAAACAGTTTTGCGGTTTTCGCAATTTTGTGAAAAAAAATTATAGACGCAAATGGGCGTGGCCTAGGCCAAAAGATGCAGCAGACTCCAGTGCATCTGTGTGTACAAGTTATTGGACTCTGGGTGGTTCGGTGTGGGAGTTATAGCCCCAAACGCGTATTCCTTGGTATAGCGCCACCTTGTGGCCGGCGTGTCTGGATTTGGTCGTCTGCGTAGTCCGAAGAGATCTGGATCTAGTCATGCAATTCGCGTGTCGGCACCTTTTACGGTTTGGGGTGTGGGCCCACTTTTAGGGGGGTAAGTATAATAACTAGAACTGCAAGCAGTTATGCAGGGGTCCAAGAAGTGTGCATTTCGCCGGCACAACGCGAAGCATGTGTTCGAAATTGAGGAACGGCGTATGCCAAAAGATGCAGCTGACTCCAGTGAATCTGTAGATATAACGTTTTTGATTGTGGGAGCTTCGGTGTGGGAGTTATAGCCTAAAACGCGTTTTCAGAACATTCCATTGGCCAGTTAGGAGATATATTATTTTGCCGTTTATTTGCGCCCCCTTGTGGCGAAATTTTCCAAAGACAATTTTCCTTTGCCAAATAACTCCCGCCCACATTAATAATTCTTGGCCATATTTTTTATATAGACTCGGGTTTGCCCCTTGATGGTTCCCTTATAGTTTGAAGAACATTCTTTTGGCCAATTAGAAGATATACAATTTCCTTGTTTATTGCGCCCCCTAATGGCCCCCTAAAATATTCCGAATTCTTTATTGAACTCCATTAAGGGTAGCACCGACATGTGTGTAGAATTAGGACTCGATCCGATGTCTACTTTTGGATTTTTTTGTATTTTTGATTTTCCACGTCTAATTTAGCTAATAAACAAATATTCAAAACTCTACCGTTTCGTCGTCGAAGGTCGGATCAAAAAACTGTTGATGATTCCTTTGCGTGTGCGTCTGAAGATGTCGTGTGCAAAGTTTGGTGTTGATTGGTCAAGACATGTGGGAGGAGTAGGGAAAAAACTGTTTTGCGGTTTTCGCGATTTAGCGAAAAATATTCATAGACGCAAATGGGCGTGGCCTAGGCCAAAAGATGCAGCAGACTCCAGTGCATCTGTGTGTACAAGTTTTTGGACTCTGGGAGGTTCGGTGTGGGAGTTATAGCCCCAAACGTTTTTCTCCTTGGTATAGCGCCACCTAGTGGCCGGCATGTCTGGATTTGGTTATCTGAGTAGCGGTGCCGGACCTGGTTCTAGTCATGTAATTGGCGCGTGTGCACTATTTATGGTTTGGGCTGTGGTACCACTTTTAGCGCAGGAATAATAATAAGAAAAATCCTTACAAAAACAATAGGGATCCAACCTGTTGGCTTGGACCCCTAAAAAGAAAAATCCTTACAAAAACAATAGGGATCCAACCTGTTGGCTTGGACCCCTAACTAGAACTGCAAGCAGTTATGCAGGGGTCCAAGAAGTGTGCATTTCGCCGGCACAACGCGACAAGAAATGTGCATTTCGCCGGCACATCGCGAAGCATGTGTTGAAAACGCTACCCTGAACCTGTGGATACAAAGGATTTGACTGTGGTAGGAGTATCGAGAAGTCAGTGTAGCGTTTTTGCGGCGAAATTTTGTAGAAGATATACAATTTCCTCGTTTATTGCGCCCCCTAATGGCGGAATTTTCCGAAATTTTTATCGAACGTCATTAAGGTTAGCACCAACATGTGTGTAGAATTTGGACTCGATCCGATGTCTAATTTTGGATTTTTTTGGATTTTTAATTTTCCACGTCTAATTTAGCTAATAAACCAATATTCAAAACTCTACCGTTTCGTCGTCGAAGGTCGGATCAAAAAACTGTCTAAGATTTCTATGCGTGTGCGTCTGAAGATGTCGTGTGCAAAGTTTGGTGTCGATTGGTCAAGAAATGTGGGAGGAGTAGGGAAAAAACAGTTTTGCGGTTTTCGCGATTTAGCGAAAAATATTCATAGACGCAAATGGGCGTGGCCTAGGCCAAAAGATGCAGCAGACTCCAGTGCATCTGTGTGTACAAGTTTTTGGACTGTGGGAGGTTCGGTGTGGGAGTTATAGCCCCAAACGCGTATTCCTTGGTATAGCGCCACCTAGTGGCCGGCGTGTCTGGATTTTGTCGTCTGCATAGTCTTCACTGACCTGGATCTAGTCATGCAATTGGCGTGTGTGCAACATTTACGGTATGGGCTGTATTCCCACTTTCTTGGTAGGAAGTATAATAACTAGAACTGCAAGCAGTTATGCAGGGGTCCAAGAAGTGTGCATTTCGCCGGCACAACGCGAAGCATGTGTTCAAAAATTGAGAAACAGCGTGTGCCAAAAGATGCAGCTGACTCCAGTGAATCTGTGGATAGAAAGGTTTTGACTGTGGGAGCTTCGGTGTGGGAGTTATAGCCCAAAACGCATTTCAGAACATTCCATTGGCAAGTTAGGAGATATATTATTTCGTCGTTTATTTGCGACCCCTTGTGGCGAAATTTTCCAAAGACAATTTTCCTTTGCCAAATAACTCCCGCCCACATTAATAATTCTTGGCCATATTTTTTATATAGACTCGGGTTTGCCCCTTGATGGTTTCCTTTGAGTTTGAAGAACATTCCTTTGGCCAATAAGAAGATATACAATTTCCTCGTTTATTGCGCCCCCTAATGGCGAAATATTCCGAAAATTTTATTGAACGACATTAAGGTTAGCACCAACATGTCTGTAAAATTTGGACTCGTTCCGATGTCTACCTTTGGATTTTTCTGGATTTTTGATTTTCCACGTCTAATTTAGCTAATATACCAATATTCAAAACGCTACCGTTTCGTCGTCGACGGTCGGATCAAAAAACTGTCCGATAATTTCTTTGCGTGTGCGTCTGAAGATGTCGTGTGCAAAGTTTGGTGTCGATTGGTCAAGAAATGTGGGAGGAGTAGGGAAAAAACAGTTTTGCGGTTTTCGCGATTTAGCGAAAAATATTCATAGACGCAAATGGGCGTGGCCTAGGCCAAAAGATGCAGCAGACTCCAGTGAATATGTGGGTACAAGTTTTTGACTGTGGGAGGTTCGGTGTGGGAGTTATAGCCCCAAACGCGTATTCCTTGGTATAGCGCCACCTAGTGACCGGCGCGTCTGGATTTTGTCGTCTGCTTAGTCCGAACAGATCTGGATCTAGTCATGCAATTCGCGTGTCGGCACCATTTACGGTTTGGGCTGTGGTCCCACTTTTAGGGGGGTAAGAATAATAGGAACTAGAACTGCAAGCAGTTATGCAGGGGTCCAAGAAGTGTGCATTTCGCCGGCACAACGCGACAAGAAATGTGCATTTCGCCGGCACAACGCGAAGCATGTGTTGAAAACGCTACCCTGAACCTGTGGATACAAAGGATTTGACTGTGGTAGGAGTAGCGAGAAGTCAGTGTGGCGTTTTCGCGGCGAAATTTTGTAGAAGATATACAATTTCCTCGTTTATTGCGCCCCCTAATGGCGGAATTTTCCGAAATTTTTTTCGAACGTCATTAAGGTTAGCACCAACATGTGTGTAGAATTTGGATCCGATGTCTAATTTTGGATTTTTTTGTTTTTTTAATTTTCCACGTCTAATTTAGCTAATAAAAGAATATTCAAAACTCTACCGTTTCGTCGTCGAAGGTCGGATCAAAAAACTGTATATGATTTCTTTGCGTGTGCGTCTGAAGATGCCGTGTGCAAAGTTTGGTGTTGATTGGTCAAGAAATGTGCGAGGAGTAGCGAAAAAACAGTTTTGCGGTTTTCGCGATTTAGCGAAAAATATTCATAGACGCAAATGGGCGTGGCCTAGGCCAAAAGATGCAGCAGACTCCAGTGCATCTGTGTGTACAAGTTTTTGGACTGTGGGAGGTTCGGTGTGGGAGTTATAGCCCCAAACGCGTATTCCTTGGTATAGCGCCACCTAGTGGCCGGCGTGTCTGGATTTTGTCGTCTGCATAGTCTTCACTGACCTGGATCTAGTCATGCAATTGGCGTGTGTGCAACATTTACGGTATGGGCTGTATTCCCACTTTCTTGGTAGGAAGTATAATAACTAGAACTGCAAGCAGTTATGCAGGGGTCCAAGAAGTGTGCATTTCGCCGGCACAACGCGACAAGAAATGTGCGTTTCGCCGGCACAAAGCGAAGCATGTGGCACAAAGCGAAGCATGCGTTCAAAACGCTCCCCTGAACCTGTGGATACAAAGGATTTGACTGTGGTAGGAGTAGCGAGAAGTCAGTGTAGCGTTTTCGCGGGGAAATTTTGTAGAAGATATACAATTACCTCGTTTATTGCGCCCCCTAATGGCGAAATTTTCCGAATTTTTTATCGAACGACATTAAGGTTAGCACTATCATGTGTGTAAAATTTGGACTCGATCCGATGTCTAATTTTGGATTTCTTTGGATTTTTGATTTTCCACGTCTAATTTAGCTAATAAACCAATATTCAAAACGCTACCGTTTCGTCGTCAAAGGCCGCATCAAAAAAGTGTTCCATGCATTCTTTGCGTGTGCGTCTGAAGATTTTGTGTGCAAAGTTTGGTGTCGATTGGTCAAGAAATGTGGGAGGAGTAGGGAAAAAACAGTTTTGCGGTTTTCGCAATTTAGCGAAAAATTTTCATCGACGCAAATGGGCGTGGCCTATGCCAAAAGATGCAGCAGACTCCAGTGAATATGTGGGTACAAGTTTTTGACTGTGGAAGGTTCGGTGTGGGAGTTATGCCCCCAAACGCCTTTTCCCTTGGTATAGCGCCACCTAGTGACCGGCGTGTCTGGATTTTGTCGTCTGCATAGTCTTCACTGACCTGGATCTAGTCATGCAATTGGCGTGTGTGCAACATTTACGGTATGGGCTGTATTCCCACTTTCTTGGTAGGAAGTATAATAATAAGAAAAATCCCTACAAAAACAATAGGGATCCAACCTGTTGGCTTGGACCCCTAATAAAAATAACTAGAACTGCAAGCAGTTATGCAGGGGTCCAAGAAGTGTGCATTTCGCCGGCACAACGCGACAAGAAATGTGCATTTCGCCGGCACAACGCGAAGCATGTGTTCAAAACGCTACCCTGAACCTGTGGATACAAAGGATTTGACTGTGGTAGGAGTAGCGAGAAGTCAGTGTAGCGTTTTCGCGGCTAGATTTTGTAGAAGATATACAATTTCCTCGTTTATTGCGCCCCCTGATGGCGAAATTTTCCGATTTTTTTATCGAACGACATTAAGGTTAGCACCAACATGTGTGTAGAATTAAGACTCGATCCGATGTCTACTTTTGGATTTTTTGGTATTTTTGATTTTCCACGTCTAATTTAGCTAATATACCAATATTCCAAACGCTACCGTTTCGTTGTCGAAGGTCGGATCAAAAAATTGTTGATGATTTCTTTGCGTGTGCGTCTGAAGATGCCGTGTGCAAAGTTTTGTGTCAATTGGTAAAGAAATGTGGGAGGAGTAGCGAAAAAACAGTTTTGCGGTTTTCGCGATTTTGCGAAAAATATTCATAGACGCAAATGGGCGTGGCCTAGGCCAAAAGATGCAGCAGACTCCAGTGCATCTCTGTGTACTAGTTGTTGGACTCTGGGAGGTTCGGTGTGGGAGTTATAGCCCCAAACGCGTATTCCTTGGTATAGCGCCACCTAGTTGCCGGCATGTCTGGATTTGGTCGTCTGCGTAGTCCGAAGAGATCTGGATCTAGTCATGCAATTGGCGTGTCGGCACCATTTACGGTTTGGGCTGTGGTACCACTTTTAGGGAGGTACAAATAATAAAAATAAAAAAAATCCTTACAAAAACAATAGGGATCCAACCTGTTGGCTTGGACCCCTAACTAGAACTGCAAGCAGTTATGCAGGGGTCCAAGAAGTGTGCATTTCGCCGGCACAACGCGACAAGAAATGTGCGTTTCGCCGGCACAAAGCGAAGCATGTGTTGAAAACGCTACCCTGAACCTGTGGATACAAAGGATTTGACTGTGGTAGGAGTAGCGAGAAGTCAGTGAAGCGTTTTCGCGGCGAAATTTTGTAGAAGATATACAATTTCCTCGTTTATTGCGCCCCCTAATGGCGAAATTTTCCGATTTTTTTATCGAACGACATTAAGGTTAGCACCAACATGTGTGTCAAATTTGGACTCGATCCGATGTCTAATTTTGGATTTCTTTGGATTTTTGATATTCCACGTCTAATTTAGCTAATAAACCAATATTCAAAACGCTACCGTTTCGTCGTCGAAGGTCTGATCAAAAAAGTGTTCCATGCATTCTTTGCGTGTGCGTCGGAAGATGTCGTATGCAAAGTTTGGTGTCGATTGGTCAAGAAATGTGGGAGGAGTAGGGAAAAAACAGTTTTGCGGTTTTCGCGATTTAGCGAAAAATATTCATGGACGCAAATGGGCGTGGCCTAGGCCAAAAGATGCAGCAGACTCCAGTGCATCTGTGTATATAAAGTTTTGAATGTGGGAGGTTCGGTGTGGGAGTTATAGCCCCAAACGCGTATTCCTTGGTATAGCGCCACCTAGTGGCCGGCAGGTCTGGATTTTGTCGTCTGCTTAGTCCGAACAGATCTGGATCTAGTCATGCAATTCGCGTGTCGGCACCATTTACGGTTTGGGCTGTGGTATCACTTTTAGGGGGGCAAGTATAGGAATAATAATCCTTACAAAAACAATAGGGATCCAACCTGTTGGCTTGGACCCCTAACTAGAACTGCAAGCAGTTATGCAGGGGTCCAAGAAGTGTGCATTTCGCCGGCACAACGCGAACCAAGTATTCAAAACGCTACCGTGAACAACCTGTGGATATAAAGGTTTTGACTGTGAGAGGTTCAGTGTGGGAGTTTCGGCCCCAAACGCATTTTCCGCTACCGTTTAGTCGTCGACGGTTGGATCAAAATAGTTTTTACTGATTTGCAACGCAAAACATATATTCAAAACGCTACCGTTTCGTCAACGATGGTCGGATCAAAATAGTTTTGCTGATTTCTTGTAGTGTGCGTCTGAAGATGTCGTGTGCAAAGTTTGGTGTCAATTGGGCAAGAAATGTGGGAGAAGTAGCGAAAAGGCAGTTTAGCTGTTTTTGCGATTTTGCATAAAGAAAATACTGACGCAAATGGGCCTGGCCTATGCCAAAAGATGCAGCTGACTCCAGTGAATCTGTGCGTATAAAGTTTTTGACTGTGGGAGCTTCGGTGTGGGAGTTATAGCCTAAAACGCGTTTTCAGAACATTCCATTGGCCAAATAGGAGATAGACAATGTCGTCGTTTTTTGGAGCCGCCCTGTTGGCGAAATTTTCCAAAGACAATTTTCCTTTGCCAAATAACTCCCGCCCACATTAATAATTATAAGCCATATATTCTGTATAGACTCGGGTTTGCCCCTTGATGGTTTCACTTGAGTTTGAAGAACATTCCTTTGGCCAATTAGAAGATATACAATTTCCTCGTTTATTGCGCCCCCTAAAGGCGGAATCTTCCGAATTTTTTTAGGGTCGACGTTAAGGTTGGCACCAACATGTGTGTAAAATTTGGACTCGATCCGATGTCTAATTTTGGATTTTCTGGGATTTTTGTTATTCAACGTCTAATTTAGCTAATAAACCAATATTCAAAATGCTATCGTTTCGTCGTCGAAGGTCGGATCAAAAAACTGTATATGATTCCTTTGCGTGTGCGTCTGAAGATGTCGTGTGCAAAGTTTTGTGTCGATTGGTCAAGAAATGTGGGAGGAGTAGCGAAAAAACAGTTTTGCGGTTTTCGCGATTTTGCGAAAAAAAATTATAGACGCAAATGGGCGTGGCCTATGCCAAAAGATGCAGCAGACTCCAGTGAATCTGTGTGTACAAGGTTTTGAATGTGGGAGGTTCGGTGTGGGAGTTATAGCCCCAAACGCGTCTTTCCTTGGTATAGCGCCACCTAGTGGCCGGCGTGTCTGGATTTGGTCGTCTGTTTAGAACTCAGGGCCCTGGATCTAGTCATGCAATTGGCGTGTCGGCACCATTTACGGTTTGGGCTGTGGACCCACTTCTAGGGGGGAATAATAATAAAAAAAATCCTTACAAAAACAATAGGGATCCAACCTGTTGGCTTGGACCCCTAATAATAATCCTTACAAAAACAATAGGGATCCAACCTGTTGGCTTGGACCCCTAACTAGAACTGCAAGCAGTTATGCAGGGGTCCAAGAAGTGTGCATTTCGCCGGCACAACGCGAAGCATGTGTTCAAAAATTGAGAAACAGCGTGTGCCAAAAGATGCAGCTGACTCCAGTGAATCTGTGGATATAAAGGTTTTGACTGTGGGAGCTTCGGTGTGGGAGTTATAGCCCAAAACGCGTTTTCAGAACATTCCATTGGCCAGTTAGGAGATGTATTATTTCGTCGTTTATTTGCGCCCCCTTGTGGCGAAATTTTCCAAAGACAATTTTCCTTTGCCAAATAACTCCCGCCCACATTAATAATTCTTGGCCATATTTTTTATATAGACTCGGGTTTGCCCCTTGATGGTTCCCTTATAGTTTGAAGAACATTCCTTTGGCCAATTAGAAGATATACAATTTCCTTGTTTATTGCGCCCCCTAATGGCGGAATTTTCCGAAATTTTTATCGAACGTCATTAAGGTTAGCTCCAACATGTGTGTAGAATTTGGACTCGATCCGATGTCTAATTTTGGATTTTTTGGGATTTTTAATTTTCCACGTCTAATTTAGCTAATAAACAAATATTCAAAACTCTACCGTTTCGTCGTCGAAGGTCGGATCAAAAAACTGTATACGATTTCTTTGCGTGTGCGTCTGAAGATGCCGTGTGCAAAGTTTGGTGTTGATTGGTCAAGAAATGTGGGAGGAGTAGGGATAAAACAGTTTTGCGGTTTTCGCGATTTTGCGAAAAAAAATTATAGACGCAAATGGGCGTGGCCTATGCCAAAAGATGCAACAGACTCCAGTGAATCTGTGTGTACGAGGTTTTGAATGTAGGAGGTTCGGTGTGGGAGTTATAGCCCCAAACGCGTCTTTCCTTGGTATAGCGCCACCTAGTGGCCGGCGTGTCTGGATTTTGTCGTCTGCTTAGAACTCAGGGCCCTGGATCTAGTCATGCAATTGGCGTGTCGGCACCATTTACGGTTTGGGCTGTGGACCCACTTCTAGGGGGGAATAATAATAACTAGAACTGCAAGCAGTTATGCAGGGGTCCAAGAAGTGTGCATTTCGCCGGCACAACGCGACAAGAAATGTGCTTTTCGCCGGCACAACGCGAACCAAGTATTCAAAACGCTACCGTGAACAACCTGTGGATATAAAGGTTTTGACTGTGAGAGGTTCAGTGTGGGAGTTTCGGCCCCAAACGCATTTTCCGCTACCGTTTAGTCGTCGACGGTTGGATCAAAATAGTTTTTACTGATTTGCAACGCAAAACATATATTCAAAACGCTACCGTTTCGTCAACGATGGTCGGATCAAAATAGTTTTGCTGATTTCTTGTAGTGTGCGTCTGAAGATGTCGTGTGCAAAGTTTGGTGTCAATTGGGCAAGAAGTGTGGGAGGAGTAGCGAAAAGGCAGTTTAGCTGTTTTTGCGATTTTGCATAAAGAAAATACTGACGCAAATGGGCCTGGCCTATGCCAAAAGATGCAGCTGACTCCAGTGAATCTGTGCGTATAACGTTTTTGACTGTGGGAGCTTCGGTGTGGGAGTTATAGCCTAAAACGCGTTTTCAGAACATTCCATTGGCCAAATAGGAGATATATTATTTCGTCGTTTTTTGGCGCCGCCCTGTTGGCGAAATTTTCCAAAGACAATTTTCCTTTGCCAAATAACTCCCGCCTACATTATTAATTCTTGGCCATATTTTTTATATAGACTCGGGTTTGCCCCTTGATGGTTCCCTTATAGTTTGAAGAACATTCCTTTGGCCAATTAGAAAATATACAATTTCCTCGTTTATTGCGCCCCCTAATGGCGAAATATTCCGAATTCTTTATTGAACGCCATTAAGGGTAGCACCGACATGTGTCTAAAATTTGGACTTGATCCGACGTCTACTTTTGGTATTCTTTGAATTTTTGCGTTTCGACGTAAAACGTAGCCAATAAACAAATATTCAAAACGCTTCCGTTTCTTCGTCGAAGGTCGGATAAAAAAACTGTTGATGATTCCTTTGCGTGTGCGTCGGAAGATGTCGTGTGCAAAGTTTGGTGTTGATTGGTCAAGAAATGTGGGAGGAGTAGGGAAAAAACTGTTTTGCGGTTTTCGCGATTTAGCGAAAAATATTCATAGACGCAAATGGGCGTGGCCTAGGCCAAAAGATGCAGCAGACTCCAGTGAATATGTGGGTACAAGTTTTTGGACTCTGTGAGGTTCGGTGTGGGAGTTATAGCCCCAAACGCGTATTCCTTGGTATAGCGCCACCTAGTGACCGGCGTGTCCGGATTTTGTCGTCTGCATACACATCACAGACATGGATCTAGTCATGCAATTGGCGTGTCCGCACCATTTACGGTTTGGGGTGTGGGCCCACTTTTAGGGAAGGAAGTATAATAACTAGAACTGCAAGCAGTTATGCAGGGGTCCAAGAAGTGTTCATTTCGCCGGCACAACGCGACAAGAAATGTGCGTTTCGCCGGCACAACGCGAAGCATGTGTTCAAAACGCTACCCTGAACCTGTGGATACAAAGGATTTGACTGTGGTAGGAGTAGCGAGAAGTCAGTGTAGCGCTTTCGCGGCGAAATTTCCGCGGCGAAATTTTGTAGAAGATATACAATTTCCTCGTTTATTGCGCCCCCTAATGGCAAAATTTTCCGAAATTTTTATCGAACGACATTTAGATTAGCATAAACATGTGTGTAGATTTTGGACTCGTTCCGATGTCTAATTTTGGATTTTTTTGGATTTTAAATTTTCCACGTCTAATTTAGCTAATAAACAAATATTCAAAACTCTACCGTTTCGTCGTCGAAGGTCGGATCAAAAAACTGTATATGATTTCTTTGCGTGTGCGTCTGAAGATGCCGTGTGCAAAGTTTGGTGTTGATTGGTCAAGAAATGTGCGAGGAGTAGCGAAAAAACAGTTTTGCGGTTTTCGCGATTTAGCGAAAAATATTCATAGACGCAAATGGGCGTGGCCTAGACCAAAAGATGCAGCAGACTCCAGTGCATCTGTGTGTACAAGTTTTTGGACTGTGGGAGGTTCGGTGTGGGAGTTATAGCCCCAAACGAGTCTTTCCTTGGTATAGCGCCACCTAGTGGCCGGCGTGTCTGGATTTTGTCGTCTACCTAGAACTCAGGCACCTGGATCTAGTCATGCAATTGGCGTGTCGAGACCATTTACGGTTTGGGCTGTGGACCCACTTCTAGGGGGGAATAATAATAAAAAAAATCCTTACAAAAACAATAGGGATCCAACCTGTTGGCTTGGACCCCTAACTAGAACTGCAAGCAGTTATGCAGGGGTCCAAGAAGTGTGCATTTCGCCGGCACAACGCGACAAGAAATGTGCATTTCGCCGGCACAACGCGAAGCATGTGTTGGAATTTGAGAAACGGCGTATGCCAAAAGATGCAACTGACTCCAGTGAATCTGTGCATATAACGTTTTTGACTGTGGGAGCTTCGGTGTGGGAGTTATAGCCCAAAACGTGTTTTCAGAACATTCCATTGGCCAAATAGGAGATATATTATTTCGTCGTTTTTTGGCGCCGCCCTGTTGGCGAAATTTTCCAAAGACAATTTTCCTTTGCCAAATAACTCCCGCCTACATTATTAATTCTTGGCCATATTTTTTATATAGACTCGGGTTTGCCCTTTGATGGTTCCCTTATTGTTTGAAGAACATTCCTTTGGCCAATTAGAAGATATACAATTTCCTCGTTTATTGCGCCCCCCAATGACGAAATATTCCGAATTCTTTATTGAACGCCAATAAGGGTAGCACCGACATGTTTCTAAAATTTGGACTTGATCCAACGTCTACTTTTGGTATTCTTTCAATTTTTGCGTTTCGACGTAAAACGTAGCCAATAAACAAATATTCAAAACGCTACCGTTTCGTCGTCGAAGGTCGGATAAAAGAACTGTCTATGATTCCTTTGCGTGTGCGTCTGAAGATGTCGTGTGCAAAGTTTGGTGTTGATTGGTCAAGAAATGTGGGAGGAGTAGCGAAAAAACAGTTTAGCAGTTTTCGCGATTTAGCGAAAAATATTCATGGACGCAAATGGGCGTGGCCTAGGCCAAAAGATGCAGCAGACTCCAGTGAATCTGTGGATATAAAGGTTTTGACTGTGGGAGCTTCGGTGTGGGAGTTATAGCCCGAAACGCGTTTTCAGAACATTCCATTGGCCAGTTAGGAGATATATTATTTCGTCGTTTATTTGCGACCCCTTGTGGCGAAATTTTCCAAAGACAATTTTCCTTTGCCAAATAACTCCCGCCCACATTAATAATTCTTGGCCATATTTTTTATATAGACTCGGGTTTGCCCCTTGATGGTTTCCTTTGAGTTTGAAGAACATTCCTTTGGCCAATAAGAAGATATACAATTTCCTCGTTTATTGCGCCCCCTAATGGCGAAATATTCCGAAAATTGTATTGAACGACAATGAGGTTAGCACCAACATGTCTGTAAAATTTGGACTCGTTCCGATGTCTACTTTTGGATTTTTCTGGATTTTTGATTTTCCACGTCTAATTTAGCTAATAAACCAATATTCCAAACGCTACCGTTTCGTCGTCGAAGGTCGGATCAAAAAACTGTTGATGATTCCTTTGCGTGTGCGTCTGAAGATGTCGTGTGCAAAGTTTTGTGTTGATTGGTCAAGAAATGTGGGAGGAGTAGGGAAAATACAGTTTTGCGGTTTTCGCGATTTAGCGAAAAATATTCATCGACGCAAATGGGCGTGGCCTAGGCCAAAAGATGCAGCAGACTCCAGTGCATCTGTGGGTACAAGTTTTTGGACTCTGTGAGGTTCGGTGTGGGAGTTATAGCCCCAAACGCGTATTCCTTGGTATAGCGCCACCTAGTGACCGGCGTGTCCGGATTTTGTCGTCTGCGTACACATCACAGACATGGATCTAGTCATGCAATTGGCGTGTCCGCACCATTTACGGTTTGGGGTGTGGGCCCACTTTTAGGGAAGGAAGTATAATAAAAAAATCCTTACAAAAACAATAGGGATCCAACCTGTTGGCTTGGACCCCTAATAATAATAAAAATCCTTACAAAAACAATAGGGATCCAACCTGTTGGCTTGGACCCCTAATAAAAAAAATCCTTACAAAAACAATAGGGATCCAACCTGTTGGCTTGGACCCCTAACTAGAACTGCAAGCAGTTATGCAGGGGTCCAAGAAGTGTGCATTTCGCCGGCACAACGCGACAAGAAATGTGCGTTTCGCCGGCACAACGCGAAGCATGTGTTCAAAACGCTACCCTGAACCTGTGGATACAAAGGATTTGACTGTGGTAGGAGTAGCGAGAAGTCAGTGTAGCGTTTTCGCGGCGAAATTTTGTAGAAGATATACAATTTCCTCGTTTATTGCGCCCCCTAATGGCGGAATTTTCCGAATTTTTTATCGAACGTCATTAAGGTTAGCACCAACATGTGTGTAGAATTTGGACTCGATCCGATGTCTAATTTTGGATTTTTTTGTATTTTTGATTTTCCACGTCTAATTTAGCTAATATACCAATATTCAAAATGCTATCGTTTCGTCGTCGAAGGTCGGATCAAAAAACTGTATATGATTCCTTTGCGTGTGCGTCTGAAGATGTCGTGTGCAAAGTTTTGTGTCGATTGGTCAAGAAATGTGGGAGGAGTAGCGAAAAAACAGTTTTGCGGTTTTCGCGATTTTGCGAAAAAAAATTATAGACGCAAATGGGCGTGGCCTATGCCAAAAGATGCAGCAGACTCCAGTGAATCTGTGTGTACGAGGTTTTGAATGTGGGAGGTTCGGTGTGGGAGTTATAGCCCCAAACGCGTCTTTCCTTGGTATAGCGCCACCTAGTGGCCGGCGTGTCTGGATTTTGTTATCTGAGTAGCGGTGCCGGACCTGGATCTAGTCATGCAATTGGCGTGTCGGCACCATTTACGGTTTGGGCTGTGGGCCCACTTTTAGCGCGGGAAGTATAACTAGAACTGCAAGCAGTTATGCAGGGGTCCAAGAAGTGTGCATTTCGCCGGCACAACGCGACAAGAAATGTGCATTTCGCCGGCACGACGCGAAGCATGTGTTCAAAACGCTACCCTGAACCTGTGGATACAAAGGATTTGACTGTGGTAGGAGTAGCGAGAAGTCAGTGTAGCGTTTTCGGGGCGAAATTTTGTAGAAGATATACAATTTCCTCGTTTATTGCGCCCCCTAATGGCGAAATCTTCCGAAATTTTTATCGAACGACATTAAGGTTAGCAACAACATGTGTGTAGAATTAGGACTCGATCCGATGTCTACTTTTGGATTTTTTTGTATTTTTGATTTTCCACGTCTAATTTAGCTAATAAACAAATATTCAAAACTCTACCGTTTCGTCGTCGAAGGTCGGATCAAAAAACTGTTGATGATTCCTTTGCGTGTGCGTCTGAAGATGTCGTTTGCATAGTTTGGTGTTGATTGGTCAAGAAATGTGGGAGGAGTAGCGAAAAAACAGTTTTGCGGTTTTCGCGATTTAGCGAAAAATATTCATAGACGCAAATGGGCGTGGCCTAGGCCAAAAGATGCAGCAGACTCCAGTGCATCTGTGTGTATAAAGTTTTGAAGGTGGGAGGTTCGGTGTGGGAGTTATAGCCCCAAACGCGTATTCCTTGGTATAGCGCCACCTAGTGGCCGGCATGTCTGGATTTTGTCGTCTGCCGTCACCTCACGGACCTGGATCTAGTCATGCAATTGGCGTGTCGGCACCATTTACGGTTTGGGCTGTGGGCACACTTTTAGTGCTGGAATAATAATAGGAACTAGAACTGCAAGCAGTTATGCAGGGGTCCAAGAAGTGTGCATTTCGCCGGCACAACGCGACAAGAAATGTGAATTTCGCCGGCACAACGCGAAGCATGTGTTCAAAACGCTACCCTGAACTTGTGGATACAAAGGATTCGACTGTGGTAGGAGTAGCGAGAAGTCAGTGTAGCGTTTTCGCGGCGAAATTTTGTAGAAGATATACAATTTCCTCGTTTATTGCGCCCCCTAATGGCGAAATCTTCCGAAATTTTTATCGAACGACATTAAGGTTAGCAACAACATGTGTGTAGAATTAGGACTCGATCCGATGTCTACTTTTGGATTTTTTTGTATTTTTGATTTTCCACGTCTAATTTAGCTAATAAACAAATATTCAAAACTCTACCGTTTCGTCGTCGAAGGTCGGATCAAAAAACTGTTGATGATTCCTTTGCGTGTGCGTCTGAAGATGTCGTTTGCATAGTTTGGTGTTGATTGGTCAAGAAATGTGGGAGGAGTAGCGAAAAAACAGTTTTGCGGTTTTCGCGATTTAGCGAAAAATATTCATAGACGCAAATGGGCGTGGCCTAGGCCAAAAGATGCAGCAGACTCCAGTGCATCTGTGTGTATAAAGTTTTGAAGGTGGGAGGTTCGGTGTGGGAGTTATAGCCCCAAACGCGTATTCCTTGGTATAGCGCCACCTAGTGGCCGGCATGTCTGGATTTTGTCGTCTGCCGTCACCTCACGGACCTGGATCTAGTCATGCAATTGGCGTGTCGGCACCATTTACGGTTTGGGCTGTGGGCACACTTTTAGTGCTGGAATAATAATAGGAACTAGAACTGCAAGCAGTTATGCAGGGGTCCAAGAAGTGTGCATTTCGCCGGCACAACGCGACAAGAAATGTGAATTTCGCCGGCACAACGCGAAGCATGTGTTCAAAACGCTACCCTGAACTTGTGGATACAAAGGATTCGACTGTGGTAGGAGTAGCGAGAAGTCAGTGTAGCGTTTTCGCGGCAAAATTTTGTAGAAGATATACAATTTCCTCGTTTATTGCGCCCTCTAATGGCGAAATTGTTCGAAATTTTTATCGAACGTCATTAAGGTTAGCACCAACATGTGTGTAGAATTTGGACTCGATCCGATTTCTAATTTTGGATTTTTTTGTATTTTGGATTTTCCACGTCTAATTTAGCTAATATACCAATATTCAAAATGCTACCGTTTCGTCGTCGAAGGTCGGATCAAAAAACTGTATACGATTCCTTTGCGTGTGCGTCTGAAGATGTCGTGTGCAAAGTTTGGTGTCGATTGGTCAAGAAATGTGGGAGGAGTAGGGAAAAAACAGTTTTGCGGTTTTCGCGATTTTGCGAAAAATATTCATAGACGCAAATGGGCGTGGCCTAGGCCAAAAGATGCAGCAGACTCCAGTGCATCTGTGTGTACAAGTTTTTGGACTCTGGGAGGTTCGGTGTCGGAGTTATAGACCCAAACACGTATTCCCTGGTATAGCGCCACCTAGTGGCCGGCGTGTCTGGATTTTGTTATCTGAGTAGCGGTGCCGATTCTGGATCTAGTCATGCAATTGGCGCGTGTGCACCATTTACGGTTTGGGCTGTGGTCCCACTTTCAAGCCTGTAAGTATAATAACTAGAACTGCAAGCAGTTATGCAGGGGTCCAAGAAGTGTGCATTTCGCCGGCACAACGCGACAAGAAATGTGCGTTTCGCCGGCACAAAGCGAAGCATGTGTTCAAAACGCTACCCTGAACCTGTGGATACAAAGGATTTGACTGTGGTAGGAGTAGCGAGAAGTCAGTGAAGCGTTTTCGCGGCGAAATTTTGTAGAAGATATACAATTTCCTCGTTTATTGCGCCCCCTAATGGCGAAATTTTCCGAATTTTTTATCGAACGACATTAAGGTTAGCACCAACATGTGTGTCAAATTTGGACTCGATCCGATGTCTAATTTTGGATTTCTTTGGATTTTTGATATTCCACGTCTAATTTAGCTAATAAACCAATATTCAAAACGCTACCGTTTCGTCGTCGAAGGTCTGATCAAAAAAGTGTTCCATGCATTCTTTGCGTGTGCGTCGGAAGATGTCGTATGCAAAGTTTGGTGTCGATTGGTCAAGAAATGTGGGAGGAGTAGGGAAAAAACAGTTTTGCGGTTTTCGCGATTTAGCGAAAAATATTCATAGACGCAAATGGGCGTGGCCTAGGCCAAAAGATGCAGCAGACTCCAGTGCATCTGTGTGTATAAAGTTTTGAATGTGGGAGGTTCGGTGTGGGAGTTATAGCCCCAAACGCGTATTCCTTGGTATAGCGCCACCTAGTGGCCGGCAGGTCTGGATTTTGTCGTCTGCTTAGTCCGAACAGATCTGGATCTAGTCATGCAATTCGCGTGTCGGCACCATTTACGGTTTGGGCTGTGGTATCACTTTTAGGGGGGCAAGTATAGGAATAATAATCCTTACAAAAACAATAGGGATCCAACCTGTTGGCTTGGACCCCTAATAATCCTTACAAAAACAATAGGGATCCAACCTGTTGGCTTGGACCCCTAATAACTAGAACTGCAAGCAGTTATGCAGGGGTCCAAGAAGTGTGCATTTCGCCGGCACAACGAGACAAGAAATGTGCATTTCGCCGGCACGACGCGAAGCATGTGTTCAAAACGCTACCCTGAACCTGTGGATACAAAGGATTTGACTGTGGTAGGAGTAGCGAGAAGTCAGTGTAGCGTTTTCGGGGCGAAATTTTGTAGAAGATATACAATTTCCTCGTTTATTGCGCCCCCTAATGGCGAAATCTTCCGAAATTTTTATCGAACGACATTAAGGTTAGCACCAACATGTGTGTAGAATTAGGACTCGATCCGATGTCTACTTTTGGATTTCTTTGTATTTTTGATTTTCCACGTCTAATTTAGCTAATAAACAAATATTCAAAACTCTACCGTTTCGTCGTCGAAGGTCGGATCAAAAAACTGTTGATGATTCCTTTGCGTGTGCGTCTGAAGATGTCGTGTGCAAAGTTTGGTGTTGATTGGTCAAGAAATGTGGGAGGAGTAGGGAAAAAACAGTTTTGCGGTTTTCGCGATTTAGCGAAAAATATTCATAGACGCAAATGGGCGTGGCCTAGGCCAAAAGATGCAGCAGACTCCAGTGCATCTGTGTGTACAAGTTTTTGGACTGTGGGAGGTTCGGTGTTGGAGCTATAGCCCCAAACGTGTTTCTCCTTGGTATAGCGCCACCTAGTGGCCGGCATGTCTGGATTTGGATATCTGAGTAGCGGTGCCGGTACTGGTTCTAGTCATGTAATTGGCGCGTGTGCACCATTTACGGTTTGGGCTGTGGTACCACTTTTAGCGCAGGAATAATAACTAGAACTGCAAGCAGTTATGCAGGGGTCCAAGAAGTGTGCATTTCGCCGGCACAACGCGACAAGAAATGTGCATTTCGCCGGCACATCGCGAAGCATGTGTTGAAAACGCTACCCTGAACCTGTGGATACAAAGGATTTGACTGTGGTAGGAGTAGCGAGAAGTCAGTGTAGCGTTTTTGCGGCGAAATTTTGTAGAAGATATACAATTTCCTCGTTTATTGCGCCCCCTAATGGCGGAATTTTCCGAAATTTTTATCGAACGTCATTAAGGTTAGCACCAACATGTGTGTAGAATTTGGACTCGATCCGATGTCTAATTTTGGATTTTTTTGTATTTTTGATTTTCCACGTCTAATTTAGCTAATAAACCAATATTCAAAACGCTACCGTTTCGTCGTCGAAGGTCGGATCAAAAAAGTGTCTAGGATTTCTTTGCGTGTGCGTCTGAAGATGTCGTGTGCAAAGTTTGGTGTTGATCGGGCGAGAAATGTGGGAGGAGTAGCGAAAAAACAGTTTTGCGGTTTTCGCGATTTAGCGAAAGATATTCATAGACGCAAATGGGCGTGGCCTAGGCCAAAAGATCCAGCAGACTCCAGTGCATCTGTGTGTACAAGTTTTTGGACTCTGGGAGGTTCGGTGTGGAAGTTATAGCCCCAAACGCGTATTCCTTGGTATAGCGCCACCTAGGGACCGGCGTGTCTGGATTTTGTTATCTGAGTAGCGGTGCCGATTCTGGATCTAGTCATGCAATTGGCGCGTGTGCACCATTTACGGTTTGGGCTGTGGTACCACTTCTAAGGCGTACGAAATAATAATAATCCTTACAAAAACAATAGGGATCCAACCTGTTGGCTTGGACCCCTAACTAGAACTGCAAGCAGTTATGCAGGGGTCCAAGAAGTGTGCATTTCGCCGGCACAACGCGACAAGAAATGTGCATTTCGCCGGCACATCGCGAAGCATGTGTTGAAAACGCTACCCTGAACCTGTGGATACAAAGGATTTGACTGTGGTAGGAGTAGCGAGAAGTCAGTGTAGCGTTTTTGCGGCGAAATTTTGTAGAAGATATACAATTCCCTCGTTTATTGCGCCCCCTAATGGCGGAATTTTCCGAAATTTTTATCGAACGTCATTAAGGTTAGCACCAACATGTGTGTAGAATTTGGACTCGATCCGATGTCTAATTTTGGATTTTTTTGTATTTTTGATTTTCCACGTCTAATTTAGCTAATATACCACTATTCAAAATGCTATCGTTTCGTCGTCAAAGGTCGGATCAAAAAACTGTATATGATTCCTTTGCGTGTGCGTCTGAAGATGTCGTGTGCAAAGTTTTGTGTCGATTGGTCAAGAAATGTGGGAGGAGTAGCGAAAAAACAGTTTTGCGGTTTTCGCGATTTTGCGAAAAAAAATTATAGACGCAAATGGGCGTGGCCTATGCCAAAAGATGCAGCAGACTCCAGTGAATCTGTGTGTACGAGGTTTTGAATGTGGGAGGTTCGGTGTGGGAGTTATAGCCCCAAACGCGTCTTTCCTTGGTATAGCGCCACCTAGTGGCCGGCGTGTCTGGATTTTGTCGTCTGCTTAGTCCGAACAGATCTGGATCTAGTCATGTGATTCGCGTGTCGGCACCATTTACGGTTTGGGCTGTGGTCCCACTTTTAGGGGGGTAAGAATAACTAGAACTGCAAGCAGTTATGCAGGGGTCCAAGAAGTGTGCATTTCGCCGGCACAACGCGACAAGAAATGTGCATTTCGCCGGCACAACGCGAAGCATGCGTTGAAAACGCTACCCTGAACCTGTGGATACAAAAGGATTTGACTGTGGTAGGAGTAGCGAGAAGTCAGTGTAGCGTTTTCGCGGCGAAATTTTGTAGAAGATATACAATTTCCTCGTTTATTGCGCCCCCTAATGGCGAAATTTTCCGAAATTTTTATCGAACGTCATTAAGGTTAGCACCAACATGTGTGTAGAATTTGGACTCGATCCGATGTCTAATTTTGGATTTTTTTGGATTTTTAATTTTCCACGTCTAATTTAGCTAATAAACAAATATTCAAAACTCTACCGTTTCGTCGTCGAAGGTCGGATCAAAAAACTGTCTATGATTTCTTTGCGTGTGCGTCTGAAGATGCCATGGCCAAAGTTTGGTGGTGATCGGGCGAGAAATGTGGGAGGAGTAGCGAAAAAACAGTTTTGCGGTTTTCGCAATTTAGCGAAAAATATTCATAGACGCAAATGGGCGTGGCCTAGGCCAAAAGATGCAGCAGACTCCAGTGAATATGTGGGTACAAGTTTTTGACTGTGGGAGGTTCGGTGTGGGAGTTATAGCCCCAAACGCGTATTCCTTGGTATAGCGCCACCTAGGGACCGGCGTGTCTGGATTTTGTTATCTTAGTAGCGGTGCCGATTCTGGATCTAGTCATCTAATTGGCGCGTGTGCACCATTTACGGTTTGGGCTGTGGTACCACTTCTAAGGCGTACGAAATAATAATAATCCTTACAAAAACAATAGGGATCCAACCTGTTGGCTTGGACCCCTAACTAGAACTGCAAGCAGTTATGCAGGGGTCCAAGAAGTGTGCATTTCGCCGGCACAACGCGAAGCATGTGTTCAAAAATTGAGAAACAGCGTGTGCCAAAAGATGCAGCTGACTCCAGTGAATCTGTGGATATAAAGGTTTTGACTGTGGGAGCTTCGGTGTGGGAGTTATAGCCCAAAACGCGTTTTCAGAACATTCCATTGGCCAGTTAGGAGATGTATTATTTCGTCGTTTATTTGCGCCCCCTTGTGGCGAAATGTTCCAAAGACAATTTTCCTTTGCCAAATAACTCCCGCCCACATTAATAATTCTTGGCCATATTTTTTATATAGACTCGGGTTTGCCCCTTGATGGTTCCCTTATAGTTTGAAGAACATTCCTTTGGCCAATTAGAAGATATACAATTTCCTTGTTTATTGCGCCCCCTAATGGCGGAATTTTCCGAAATTTTTATCGAACGTCATTAAGGTTAGCTCCAACATGTGTGTAGAATTTGGACTCAATCCGATGTCTAATTTTGGATTTTTTGGGATTTTTAATTTTCCACGTCTAATTTAGCTAATAAACAAATATTCAAAACTCTACCGTTTCGTCGTCGAAGGTCGGATCAAAAAACTGTATACGATTTCTTTGCGTGTGCGTCTGAAGATGCCGTGTGCAAAGTTTGGTGTTGATTGGTCAAGAAATGTGGGAGGAGTAGGGATAAAACAGTTTTGCGGTTTTCGCGATTTTGCGAAAAAAAATTATAGACGCAAATGGGCGTGGCCTATGCCAAAAGATGCAGCAGACTCCAGTGAATCTGTGTGTACGAGGTTTTGAATGTAGGAGGTTCGGTGTGGGAGTTATAGCCCCAAACGCGTCTTTCCTTGGTATAGCGCCACCTAGTGGCCGGCGTGTCTGGATTTTGTCGTCTGCTTAGAACTCAGGGCCCTGGATCTAGTCATGCAATTGGCGTGTCGGCACCATTTACGGTTTGGGCTGTGGACCCACTTCTAGGGGGGAATAATAATAACTAGAACTGCAAGCAGTTATGCAGGGGTCCAAGAAGTGTGCATTTCGCCGGCACAACGCGACAAGAAATGTGCATTTCGCCGGCACAACGCGAACCAAGTATTCAAAACGCTACCGTGAACAACCTGTGGATATAAAGGTTTTGACTGTGAGAGGTTCAGTGTGGGAGTTTTGGCCCCAAACGCATTTTCCGCTACCGTTTAGTCGTCGTTGGATCAAAATAGTTTTTACTGATTTGCAACGCAAAACATATATTCAAAACGCTACCGTTTCGTCAACGATGGTCGGATCAAAATAGTTTTGCTGATTTCTTGTAGTGTGCGTCTGAAGATGTCGTGTGCAAAGTTTGGTGTCAATTGGGCAAGAAATGTGGGAGGAGTAGCAAAAAGGCAGTTTAGCTGTTTTTGCGATTTTGCATAAAGAAAATACTGACGCAAATGGGCCTGGCCTATGCCAAAAGATGCAGCTGACTCCAGTGAATCTGTGCGTATAACGTTTTTGACTGTGGGAGCTTCGGTGTGGGAGTTATAGCCTAAAACGCGTTTTCAGAACATTCCATTGGCCAAATAGGAGATATATTATTTCGTCGTTTTTTGGCGCCGCCCTGTTGGCGAAATTTTCCAAAGACAATTTTCCTTTGCCAAATCACTCCCGCCTACATTATTAATTCTTGGCCATATTTTTTATATAGACTCGGGTTTGCCCCTTGATGGTTCCCTTATAGTTTGAAGAACATTCCTTTGGCCAATTAGAAGATATACAATTTCCTTGTTTATTGCGCCCCCTAATGGCGGAATTTTCCGAAATTTTTATCGAACGTCATTAAGGTTAGCTCCAACATGTGTGTAGAATTTGGACTCAATCCGATGTCTAATTTTGGATTTTTTGGGATTTTTAATTTTCCACGTCTAATTTAGCTAATAAACAAATATTCAAAACTCTACCGTTTCGTCGTCGAAGGTCGGATCAAAAAACTGTATACGATTTCTTTGCGTGTGCGTCTGAAGATGCCGTGTGCAAAGTTTGGTGTTGATTGGTCAAGAAATGTGGGAGGAGTAGGGATAAAACAGTTTTGCGGTTTTCGCGATTTTGCGAAAAAAAATTATAGACGCAAATGGGCGTGGCCTATGCCAAAAGATGCAGCAGACTCCAGTGCATCTGTGTGTACAAGTTTTTGAACTCTGGGAGGTTCGGTGTGGGAGTTATAGCCCCAAACGCGTATTCCTTGGTATGGCGCCACCTAGTGGCCGGCGTGTCTGGATTTTGTCGTCTGCGTAGTCCGAAGAGATCTGGATCTAGTCATGTCATTGGCGTGTGTGCACCATTTACGGTTTGGGCTGTGGTACCACTTTTAGGGGGGTAAGTATAACAAGAAGTGTGCATTTCGCCGGCACAACGCGACAAGAAATGTGAATTTCGCCGGCACAACGCGAAGCATGTGTTCAAAACGCTACCCTGAACTTGTGGATACAAAGGATTCGACTGTGGTAGGAGTAGCGAGAAGTCAGTGTAGCGTTTTCGCGGCAAAATTTTGTAGAAGATATACAATTTCCTCGTTTATTGCGCCCTCTAATGGCGAAATTGTCCGAAATTTTTATCGAACGTCATTAAGGTTAGCACCAACATGTGTGTAGAATTTGGACTCGATCCGATTTCTAATTTTGGATTTTTTTGTATTTTGGATTTTCCACGTCTAATTTAGCTAATATACCAATATTCAAAATGCTACCGTTTCGTCGTCGAAGGTCGGATCAAAAAACTGTATACGATTCCTTTGCGTGTGCGTCTGAAGATGTCGTGTGCAAAGTTTGGTGTCGATTGGTCAAGAAATGTGGGAGGAGTAGGGAAAAAACAGTTTTGCGGTTTTCGCGATTTAACGAAAAATATTCATAGACGCAAATGGGCGTGGCCTAGGCCAAAAGATGCAGCAGACTCCAGTGCATCTGTGTGTACACGTTTTTGGACTCTGGGAGGTTCGGTGTCGGAGTTATAGCCCCAAACGCGTATTCCCTGGTATAGCGCCACCTAGGGGCCGGCGTGTCTGGATTTTGTTATCTGAGTAGCGGTGCCGATTCTGGATCTAGTCATGTAATTGGCGCGTGTGCACCATTTACGGTTTGGGCTGTAGTCCCACTTTCAAGCCTGTAAGTATAATAATAATCCTTACAAAAACAATAGGGATCCAACCTGTTGGCTTGGACCCCTAATTACAAAAACAATAGGGATCCAACCTGTTGGCTTGGACCCCTAATAAAAAAAATCCTTACAAAAACAATAGGGATCCAACCTGTTGGCTTGGACCCCTAACTAGAACTGCAAGCAGTTATGCAGGGGTCCAAGAAGTGTGCATTTCGCCGGCACAATGCGACAAGAAATGTGCATTTCGCCGGCACAACGCGAAGCATGTGTTCAAAACGCTACCCTGAACCTGTGGATACAAAGGATTTGATTGGTAGGAGTAGCGAGAAGTCAGTGTAGCGTTTTCGCGGCGAAATTTTGTAGAAGATATAACATTTTCTCGTTTTTTGCGCCCCCTAATGGCGAAAATTTCCGAAATTTTTAGCGAACGTCAATAAGGTTAGCACCAACATGTGTGTAGAATTTGGACTCGATCCGATGTCTAATTTTTGATTTTTTTGGATTTTTGATTTTCCACATCTAATTTAGCTAATATACCAATATTCAAAACGCTACCGTTTCGTCGTCGAAGGTCGGATCAAAAAACTGTTGATGATTTCTTTGCGTGTGCGTCTGAAGATGCCGTGTGCAAAGTTTTGTGTCAATTGGTCACGAAATGTGGGAGGAGTAGCGAAAAAACAGTTTTGCGGTTTTCGCAATTTTGTGAAAAAAAATTATAGACGCAAATGGGCGTGGCCTAGGCCAAAAGATGCAGCAGACTCCAGTGCATCTGTGTGTACACGTTTTTGGACTCTGGGAGGTTCGGTGTCGGAGTTATAGCCCCAAACGCGTATTCCCTGGTATAGCGCCACCTAGGGGCCGGCGTGTCTGGATTTTGTTATCTGAGTAGCGGTGCCGATTCTGGATCTAGTCATGTAATTGGCGCGTGTGCACCATTTACGGTTTGGGCTGTGGTACCACTTTTAGCGCAGGAATAATAATAAGAACAAGAAGTGTGCATTTCGCCGGCACAACGCGACAAGAAATGTGCATTTCGCCGGCACAACGCGAACCAAGTATTCAAAACGCTACCGTGAACAACCTGTGGATATAAAGGTTTTGACTGTGAGAGGTTCAGTGTGGGAGTTTTGGCCCCAAACGCATTTTCCGCTACCGTTTAGTCGTCGTTGGATCAAAATAGTTTTTACTGATTTGCAACGCAAAACATATATTCAAAACGCTACCGTTTCGTCAACGATGGTCGGATCAAAATAGTTTTGCTGATTTCTTGTAGTGTGCGTCTGAAGATGTCGTGTGCAAAGTTTGGTGTCAATTGGGCAAGAAATGTGGGAGGAGTAGCGAAAAGGCAGTTTAGCTGTTTTTGCGATTTTGCATAAAGAAAATACTGACGCAAATGGGCCTGGCCTATGCCAAAGGATGCAGCTGACTCCAGTGAATCTGTGCGTATAACGTTTTTGACTGTGGGAGCTTCGGTGTGGGAGTTATAGCCTAAAACGCGTTTTCAGAACATTCCATTGGCCAAATAGGAGATATATTATTTCGTCGTTTTTTGGCGCCGCCCTGTTGGCGAAATTTTCCAAAGACAATTTTCCTTTGCCAAATAACTCCCGCCTACATTATTAATTCTTGGCCATATTTTTTATATAGACTCGGGTTTGCCCCTTGATGGTTCCCTTATAGTTTGAAGAACATTCTTTTGGCCAATTAGAAGATATACAATTTCCTTGTTTATTGCGCCCCCTAATGGCCCCCTAAAATATTCCGAATTCTTTATTGAACTCCATTAAGGGTAGCACCGACATGTGTGTAGAATTAGGACTCGATCCGATGTCTACTTTTGGATTTTTTTGTATTTTTGATTTTCCACGTCTAATTTAGCTAATAAACAAATATTCAAAACTCTACCGTTTCGTCGTCGAAGGTCGGATCAAAAAACTGTTGATGATTCCTTTGCGTGTGCGTCTGAAGATGTCGTGTGCAAAGTTTGGTGTTGATTGGTCAAGACATGTGGGAGGAGTAGGGAAAAAACTGTTTTGCGGTTTTCGCGATTTAGCGAAAAATATTCATAGACGCAAATGGGCGTGGCCTAGGCCAAAAGATGCAGCAGACTCCAGTGCATCTGTGTGTACAAGTTTTTGGACTCTGGGAGGTTCGGTGTGGGAGTTATAGCCCCAAACGTTTTTCTCCTTGGTATAGCGCCACCTAGTGGCCGGCATGTCTGGATTTGGTTATCTGAGTAGCGGTGCCGGACCTGGTTCTAGTCATGTAATTGGCGCGTGTGCACTATTTATGGTTTGGGCTGTGGTACCACTTTTAGCGCAGGAATAATAATAAGAAAAATCCTTACAAAAACAATAGGGATCCAACCTGTTGGCTTGGACCCCTAAAAAGAAAAATCCTTACAAAAACAATAGGGATCCAACCTGTTGGCTTGGACCCCTAACTAGAACTGCAAGCAGTTATGCAGGGGTCCAAGAAGTGTGCATTTCGCCGGCACAACGCGACAAGAAATGTGCATTTCGCCGGCACATCGCGAAGCATGTGTTGAAAACGCTACCCTGAACCTGTGGATACAAAGGATTTGACTGTGGTAGGAGTATCGAGAAGTCAGTGTAGCGTTTTTGCGGCGAAATTTTGTAGAAGATATACAATTTCCTCGTTTATTGCGCCCCCTAATGGCGGAATTTTCCGAAATTTTTATCGAACGTCAATAAGGTTAGCACCAACATGTGTGTAGAATTTGGACTCGATCCGATGTCAAATTTTGGATTTTTTTGTATTTTTGATTTTCCACGTCTAATTTAGCTAATATACCAATATTCAAAATGCTATCGTTTCGTCGTCGAAGGTCGGATCAAAAAACTGTATATGATTCCTTTGCGTGTGCGTCTGAAGATGTCGTGTGAAAAGTTTTGTGTCGATTGGTCAAGAAATGTGGGAGGAGTAGCGAAAAAAACAGTTTTGCGGTTTTCGCGATTTTGCGAAAAAAAATTATAGACGCAAATGGGCGTGGCCTATGCCAAAAGATGCAGCAGACTCCAGTGAATCTGTGTGTACGAGGTTTTGAATGTGGGAGGTTCGGTGTGGGAGTTATAGCCCCAAACGCATTTTCCCTTGGTATAGCGCCACCTAGTGGCCGGCGTGTCTGGATTTTGTTATCTGAGTAGCGGTGCCGGACCTGGATCTAGTCATGCAATTGGCGTGTCGGCACCATTTACGGTTTGGGCTGTGGACCCACTTTTAGCGCGGGAAGTATAATAACTAGAACTGCAAGCAGTTATGCAGGGGTCCAAGAAGTGTGCATTTCGCCGGCACAACGCGACAAGAAATGTGCGTTTCGCCGGCACAACGCGAAGCATGTGTTCAAAACGCTACCCTGAACCTGTGGATACAAAGGATTTGACTGTGGTAGGAGTAGCGAGAAGTCAGTGTAGCGTTTTCGCGGCGAAATTTTGTAGAAGATATACAATTTCCTCGTTTATTGCGCCCCCTAATGGCGGAATTTTCCGAATTTTTTATCGAACGTCATTAAGGTTAGCACCAACATGTGTGTAGAATTTGGACTCGATCCGATGTCTAATTTTGGATTTTTTTGTATTTTTGATTTTCCACGTCTAATTAAGCTAATATACCAATATTCAAAATGCTATCGTTTCGTCGTCGAAGGTCGGATCAAAAAACTGTATATGATTCCTTTGCGTGTGCGTCTGAAGATGTCGTGTGCAAAGTTTTGTGTCGATTGGTCAAGAAATGTGGGAGGAGTAGCAAAAATACAGTTTTGCGGTTTTCGCGATTTTGCGAAAAAAAATTATAGACGCAAATGGGCGTGGCCTATGCCAAAAGATGCAGCAGACTCCAGTGAATCTGTGTGTACGAGGTTTTGAATGTGGGAGGTTCGGTGTGGGAGTTATAGCCCCAAACGCGTCTTTCCTTGGTATAGCGCCACCTAGTGGCCGGCGTGTCTGGATTTTGTCGTCTGCTTAGAACTCAGGGCCTTGGATCTAGTCATGCAATTGGCGTGTCGGCACCATTTACGGTTTGGGCTGTGGACCCACTTCTAGGGGGGAATAATAATAACTAGAACTGCAAGCAGTTATGCAGGGGTCCAAGAAGTGTGCATTTCGCCGGCACAACGCGACAAGAAATGTGCATTTCGCCGGCACAAAGCGAAGCATGTGTTCAAAACGCTACCCTGAACCTGTGGATACAAAGGATTTGACTGTGGTAGGAGTAGCGAGAAGTCAGTGTAGCGTTTTTGCGGCGAAATTTTGTCGAAGATATACAATTTCCTCGTTTATTGCGCCCCCTTTTTTTTATTGAACGCCATTAAGGGTAACACCGACATGTGTCTAAAATTTGGACTTGATCCGATGTCTAATTTTAGATTTTTTTGGATTTTAAATTTTCTACGTCTAATTTAGCTAATAAACAAATATTCAAAACTCTACCGTTTCGTCGTCGAAGGTCGGATCAAAAAACTGTTGATGATTTCTTTGCGTGTGCGTCTGAAGATGCCGTGTGCTACGTTTTGTGTCAATTGGTCAAGAAATGTGGGAGGAGTAGCGAAAAAACAGTTTTGCGGTTTTCGAGATGAACAATTTCCTCATTTATGGCGGCCCCTAACGGCAAACTTTTGTAGAAGATATACAATTTCCTCGTTTATTGCGCCCCCTAACGGCGTAATTTTCTGAAATTTCTGTCTACTTTTGGATTTTTTTGGATTTTTGATTTTCCACGTCTAATTTAGCTAATATACCAATATTCCAAACGCTACCGTTTCGTCGTCGAAGGTCGGATCAAAAAAGTGTTCGAAATTTCTTTTTTGTGTGCGTCTGACGTTGTCGTGTTCAAAGTTTGGTGTCGATTGGTCAAGAAATGTGGGAGGAGTAGCGAAAAAACTGTTTAGCGGTTTTCGTGATTTTGCGAAAAAAAATTATAGACGCAAATGGGCGTGGCCTATGCCAAAAGTTGCAGCATCTGTGTGTATAACGTTTTGGACTGTGGGAGGTTCGGTGTGGGAGTTATAGCCCCAAACGCGTATTCCTTGGTATAGCGCCACCTAGGGACCGGCGTGTCTGGATTTTGTTATCTGAGTAGCGGTGCCGGTCCTGGATCTAGTCATGCCATTGGCGTGTCTGCACCATTTACGGTTTGGGCTGTGGTACCACTTTTAGGGGGGAAGAATAACAAGAAGTGTGCATTTCGCCGGCACAACGCGACAAGAAATGTGCGTTTCGCCGGCACAACGCGAAGCATGTGTTCAAAACGCTACCCTGAACCTGTGGATACAAAGGATTTGACTGTGGTAGGAGTAGCGAGAAGTCAGTTTGCGGCAATTTTTTTTAGAAGATATACAATTTCCTCGTTTATGACGCCCCTAATGGCGAAATTTTCCGAATTTTTTATCGAACGACATTAAGGTTAGCACCAACATGTCTGTAAAATTTGGACTCGTTCCGATGTCTACTTTTGGATTTTGGATTTTCCACGTCTAATTTAGCTAATATACCAATATTCAAAACGCTACCGTTTCGTCGTCGAAGGTCGGATCAAAAAACTGTTGATGATTTCTTTGTGTGTGCGTCTGAAGATGCCGTGTGCTACGTTTTGTGTCAATTGGTCAAGAAATGTGGGAGGAGTAGCGAAAAAAGTTTTGCGGTTTTCGCAATTTTGCGAAAAAAAATTATCGACGCAAATGGGCGTGGCCTAGGCCAAAAGATGCAGCAGACTCCAGTGCATCTGTGTGTACCATTTTTTGGACTCTGGGAGGTTCGGTGTGGGAGTTATAGCCCCAAACGCGTATTCCTTGGTATAGCGCCACCTAGTGGCCGGCATGTCTGCATTTGGTCGTCTGCGTAGTCCGAAGAGATCTGGATCTAGACATGCAATTGGCGTGTCGGCACCATTTACGGTTTGGGCTGTGGTACCACTTTTAGGGAGGTACAAATAATAAAAATAAACAAGAAATGTGCATTTCGCCGGCAAAACGCGAAGCATGTGTTCAAAACGCTACCCTGAACCTGTGGATACAAAGGATTTGACTGTGGTAGGAGTAGCGAGAAGTCAGTGTAGCGTTTTCGCGGCGAAATTTTGTAGAAGATAAACAATTTCCTCGTTTATTGTGCCCCCTAATGGCGAAATATTCAGATTTTTTTATTCAACGCCAATAAGGGTAGCACCGACATGTGTCTAAAATTTGGACTTGATCCGATTTCTAATTCTTGATTTTTTTGGATTTTTGATTTTCCACGTCTAATTTAGCTAATATACTAATATTCAAAACGCTACCGTTTCGTCGTCGAAGGTCGGATCAAAAAAACTGTTGATGATTCCTTTGCGTGTGCGTCTGAAGATGTCGTGTGCAAAGTTTGGTGTTGATTGGTCAAGAAATGTGGGAGGAGTAGGGAAAAAACTGTTTTGCGGTTTTTTGCGATTTAGCGAAAAATATTCATGGACGCAAATGGGCGTGGCCTGGCCCAAAAGATGCAGCAGACTCCAGTGCATCTGTGGGTATAACGTTTTGGACTGTGGGAGGTTCGGTGTGGGAGTTATAGCCCCAAACGCGATTTTCTTGTTATAGCGCCACCTAGTGGCCGGCAGGTCTGGATTTTGTCGTCTGCGTAGTCTACACGGATCTGGATCTAGTCATGCAATTGGCGTGTGTGCACCATTTACGGTTTGGGCTGTGGTACCACTTTTAGGGAGGTAAGAAAAACAAGAAGTGTGCATTTCGCCGGCACAACGCGACAAGAAATGTGCATTTCGCCGGCACAACGCGAACCAAGTATTCAAAACGCTACCGTGAACAACCTGTGGATATAAAGGTTTTGACTGTGAGAGGTTCAGTGTGGGAGTTTCGGCCCCAAACGCATTTTCCGCTACCGTTTAGTCGTCGACGGTTGGATCAAAATAGTTTTTACTGATTTGCAACGCAAAACATATATTCAAAACGCTACCGTTTCGTCAACGATGGTCGGATCAAAATAGTTTTGCTGATTTCTTGTAGTGTGCGTCTGAAGATGTCGTGTGCAAAGTTTGGTGTCAATTGGGCAAGAAATGTGGAGGAGTAGCGAAAAGGCAGTTTAGCTGTTTTTGCGATTTTGCATAAAGAAAATACTGACGCAAATGGGCCTGGCCTATGCCAAAAGATGCAGCTGACTCCAGTGAATCTGTGCGTATAACGTTTTTGACTGTGGGAGCTTCGGTGTGGGAGTTATAGCCTAAAACGCGTTTTCAGAACATTCCATTGGCCAAATAGGAGATATATTATTTCGTCGTTTTTGGCGCCGCCCTGTTGGCGAAATTTTCCAAAGACAATTTTCCTTTGCCAAATAACTCCCGCCTACATTATTAATTCTTGGCCATATTTTTTATATAGACTCGGGTTTGCCCTTGATGGTTCCCTTATAGTTTGAAGAACATTCCTTTGGCCAATTAGAAAATATACAATTTCCTCGTTTATTGCGCCCCTAATGGCGAAATATTCCGAATTCTTTACTGAACGCCATTAAGGGTAGCACCGACATGTGTCTAAAATCTGGACTTGATCCGACGTCTACTTTTGGTATTCTTTGAATTTTTTGCGTTTCGACGTAAAACGTAGCCAATAAACAAATATTCAAAACGCTACCGTTTCGTCGTCGAAGGTCGGATAAAAAAACTGTTGATGATTCCTTTGCGTGTGCGTCTGACGATGTTGTGTGCAAAGTTTGGTGTTGATTGGTCAAGAAATGTGGGAGGAGTAGGGAAAAAACTGTTTTGCGGTTTTCGCGATTTAGCGAAAAATATTCATGGACGCAAATGGGCGTGGCCTAGCCAAAAGATGCAGCAGACTCCAGTGCATCTGTGGGTATAACTTTTTTGACTGTGGGAGGTTCGGTGTGGGAGTTATAGCCCCAAACGCGTATTCCTTGGTATAGCGCCACCTAGTGGCCGGCATGTCTGGATTTTGTCGTCTGCGTAGTCGCCACGGATCTTGATCTAGTCATGCATTTGGCATGTCTGCACCATTTACGGTTTGGGCTGTGGGCCCACTTCTAGGGGGGGAATAATAATAACTAGAACTGCAAGCAGTTATGCAGGGGTCCAAGAAGTGTGCATTTCGCCGGCACAACGCGACAAGAAATGTGCATTTCGCCGGCACAACGCGAAGCATGTGTTCAAAACGCTACCCTGAACCTGTGGATACAAAGGATTTGACTGTGGTAGGAGTAGCGAGAAGTCAGTGAAGCGTTTTCGCGGCGAAATTTTGTAGAAGATATACAATTTCCTCGTTTATTGCGCCCCCTGATGGCGAAATTTTCCGATTTTTTTATCGAACGACATTAAGGTTAGCACCAACATGTCTGTAAAATTTGGGCTCGATCCGATGTATAATTCTGGATTTCTGACTTTTCACGTCTAATTTAGCTAATAAACAAATATTCAAAACGCTACCGTTTCGTCGTCGAAGGTCGGATCAAAAAAGTGTCTAGGATTTCTTTGGCGTGTGCGTCTGAAGATGTCGTGTGCAAAGTTTGGTGTTGATCGGGCGAGAAATGTGGGAGGAGTAGCGAAAAAAACAGTTTTGCGGTTTTCGCGATTTAGCGAAAAATATTCATAGACGCAAATGGGGCGTGGCCTAGGCCAAAAGATGCAGCAGACTCCAGTGCATCTGTGTGTACAAGTTTTTGGACTCTGGGAGGTTCGGTGTGGAAGTTATAGCCCCAACGCGTATTCCTTGGTATAGCGCCACCTAGGGACCGGCGTGTCTGGATTTTGTTATCTGAGTAGCGGTGCCGATTCTGGATCTAGTCATGCAATTGGCGCGTGTGCACCATTTACGGTTTGGGCTGTGGTACCACTTCTAAGGCGTACGAAATAATAATAATAATAATAATAATCCTTACAAAAACAATAGGGATCCAACCTGTTGGCTTGGACCCCTAATAAAAAAAATCCTTACAAAAACAATAGGGATCCAACCTGTTGGCTTGGACCCCTAACTAGAACTGCAAGCAGTTATGCAGGGGTCCAAGAAGTGTGCATTTCGCCGGCACAACGCGACAAGAAATGTGCATTTCGCCGGCACAACGCGAAGCATGTGTTGAAAACGCTACCCTGAACCTGTGGATACAAAGGATTTGACTGTGGTAGGAGTAGCGAGAAGTCAGTGTAGCGTTTTCGCGGCGAAATTTTGTAGAAGATATACAATTTCCTCGTTTATTGCGCCCCCTAATGGCGGAATTTTCCGAAATTTTTATCGAACGTCATTAAGGTTAGCACCAACATGTGTGTAGAATTTGGACTCGATCCGATGTCTAATTTTGGATTTTTAATTTTCCACGTCTAATTTAGCTAATAAACCAATATTCAAAACTCTACCGTTTCGTCGTCGAAGGTCGGATCAAAAAACTGTCTAAGATTTCTATGCGTGTGCGTCTGAAGATGTCGTGTGCAAGTTGGTGTCGATTGGTCAAGAAATGTGGGAGGAGTAGGAAAAAACAGTTTTGCGGTTTTCGCGATTTAGCGAAAAATATTCATTGACGCAAATGGGCGTGGCCTAGGCCAAAAGATGCAGCAGACTCCAGTGCATCTGTGTGTACAAGTTTTTGGACTCTGGGAGGTTCGGTGTGGGAGTTATAGCCCCAACCGCGTATTCCTTGGTATAGCGCCACCTAGGGACCGGCGTGTCTGGATTTGTTATCTTAGTAGCGGTGCCGATTCTGGATCTAGTCATCTAATTGGCGTCGTGTGCACCATTTACGGTTTGGGCTGTGGTAACCACTTCTAAGGCGTACGAAATAATAATAATCCTTACAAAAACAATAGGGATCCAACCTGTTTGGCTTGGACCCCTAACTAGAACTGCAAGCAGTTATGCAGGGGTCCAAGAAGTGTGCATTTCGCCGGCACAACGCGACAAGAAATGTGTATTTCGCCGGCACACGCGAAGCATGTGTTCAAAACGCTACCCTGAACCTGTGGATACAAAGGATTTGACTGTGGTAGGAGTAGCGAGAAGTCAGTTGTAGCGTTTTTCGCGGCGAAATTTTGTAGAAGATATACAATTTGCCTTGTTTTATTGCGCCCCCTAATGGCGGAATTTTCCGATAATTTTATCGAACGTCATTAAGGTTAGCACCAACAAGTCTGTAAAATTTGGGCTCGATCGATGTATAATCTGGATTTCTTCGGATTTTTGACTTTTCACGTCTAATTTAGCTAATAAACAAATATTCAAAACGCTACCGTTTCGTCGTCGAAGGTCGGATCAAAAAGTGTCTAGGATTTCTTTGCGTGTGCGTCTGAAGATGTCGTGTGCAAAGTTTGTGTTGATCGGGCGAGAAATGTGGGAGGAGTAGCGAAAAAACAGTTTTGTGTTTTCGCGATTAGCGGAAAAATATTCATAGACGCAAATGGGCGTGGCCTAGGCCAAAAGATGCAGCAGACTCCAGTGCATCTGTGTGTACAAGTTTTTGGACTCTGGGAGGTTCGGTGTGGAAGTTATAGCCCCAAACGCGTATTCCTTGGTATAGCGCCACCTAGGGACCGGCGTGTCTGGATTTTGTTATCTGAGTAGCGGTGCCGATTCTGGATCTAGTCATGCAATTGGCGCGTGTGCACATTTACGGTTTGGGCTGTGGTACCACTTCTAAGGCGTACGAAATAATAATAATAATAACTAGAACTGCAAGCAGTTATGCAGGGGTCCAAGAAGTGTGCATTTCGCCGGCACAACGCGACAAGAAATGTGCGTTTCGCCGGCACAACGCGAAGCATGTGTTCAAACGCTACCTGAACCTGTGGATACAAAGGATTTGACTGTGGTAGGAGTAGCGAAGAAGTCAGTTCGCAGCAAAAATTTTTAGAAGATATACAATTTCCTCGTTTATGGCGCCCCCTAATGGAGAAATTTTCCGATTTTTTTATCGAACGGCACTAAGGTTAGCACCAACATGTCTGTAAAATTTGGACTCGTTCCGATGTCTACTTTTGGATTTTTTCTGGATTTTTGATTTTCCACGTCTAATTTAGCTCATAAACCAATATTCAAAACACTCCCGTTTCGTCAACGAAGGTCAGATCAAAAAATTGTCCGATAATTTCTTTGCGCGTGCGTCTGAAGATGTCGTGTGCAAAGTTTGGTGTCGATTGGTCAAGAAATGTGGGAGGAGTAGGGAAAAAACAGTTTTTCGGTTTTCGCGATATTGCGAAAATAAATTATAGACGCAAATGGGCGTGGCCTATGGCAAAAGATGCAGCAGACTCCAGTGAATATGTGGGTACAAGTTTTTGACTGTGGGAGGTTCGGTGTGGGAGTTATAGCCCCAAACGCGTATTCCTTGGTATAGCGCCACCTAGTGACCGGGTGTCTGGATTTTGTCGTCTGAATAGTCTTCACGGACCTGGATCTAGTCATGCAATTGGCATGTCGGCACCATTTACGGTCTGGGCTGTGGTACCACTTTCTTGGTAGGAAGTATAATAAAAAAAATCCTTACAAAAACAATAGGGATCCAACCTGTTGGCTTGGACCCCTAATAATAATCCTTACAAAAACAATAGGGATCCAACCTGTTGGCTTTGACCCCTAACTAGAACTGCAAGCAGTTATGCAGGGGTCAAGAAGCTGTGCATTTCGCCGGCACAACGCGACAAGAATGTTGCATTTCGCCGGCACAACGCGAAGCATGTGTGAAAACGCTACCCTGAACCTGTGGATACAAGGATTTGACTGTGTAGGAGTAGCGAAAGTCAGGTAGCGTTTTCGCGGCGAAATTTTGTAGAAGATATACAATTCCTCGTTTATTGCGCCCCTAATGGCGGAATTTTCCGAATTTTTTATCGAACGTCATTAAGGTTAGCACCAACATGTGTGGTAGAATTTGGACTCGATCGATGTCTAATTTTTGATTTTTTTTGGATTTTTAATTTTCCACGTCTATTTAGCTAATAAACCAATATTCAAACTCTACCGTTTCGTCGTCGAAGGTCGGATCAAAAAACTGTCTAAGATTTCTATGCGTGTGCGTCTGAAGATGTCGTGTGCAAAGTTTGGTGTCGATTGGTCAAGAAATGTGGGAGGAAGTAGGGAAAAAAACAGTTTTGCGGTTTTCGCGATTTAGCGAAAAATATTCATGGACGCAAATGGGCGTGGCCTAGGCCAAAAGATGCAGCAGACTCCAGTGCATCTGTGTGTACAAGTTTTGGACTTGGGAGGTTCGGTGTGGGAGTTATAGCCCCAAACGCGTATTCCTTGGTATAGCGCCACCTAGTGGCCGGCGTGTCTGGATTTGTCGTCTGCATAGTCTTCACTGACCTGGATCTAGTCATGCAATTGGCGTGTGTGCAACATTTACGGTATGGGCTGTATTCCCCACTTTCTGGTAGGAAGTATCATAATAAAAAAATAACTAGAACTGCAAGCAGTTATGCTGGGGTCAAGAGTGTGCATTTCGCCGGCACAACCCGACAAGAAATGTGCATTTCGCCGGCACAACGCAAAGCATGTGTTCAAAACGCTACCCTGAACCTGTGGATACAAAGGATTTGACTGTGGTGGAGTAGCGAGAAGTCAGTGTAGCGTTTTTTCGCGGCGAAATTATTGTAGAAGATATACAATTTCCTCGTTTATTGCGCCCCCTAACGGCGAAATTGTCCGAAATTTTTCTCGAACGTCAATAAGGTTAGCACCAACATGTGTGTAGAATTTGGACTCGAGCCGATGTCTAATGTTTGATTTTTAATTTCTCCAGTCTAATTTAGCTAATAACAAATATTCAAAACTCTACCGTTTCGTCGTCGTCGAAGGTCGGATCAAAAACTGTTGATGCTTTCTTTGCGTGTCGTCGTGAAGTGTCGTGTGCAAAAGTTTGGTGTTGATTTGGTTCAAGAAACTGTCGGAGGAAGTAGGGAAAAAAAACGTTTGGGGGTGGGGTTTTCGCGACTTAGCGAAAAATATTCAATAGACGCAATATGGGCGTGGGCCTAGCCCAAAAGATGCAAGCATACTCCAGTGCATCTTTGTGGTTATAACGTTTTTGACTGTGGGAGGTTCGTGTGGGAGTTATAGCCCACAAACGCGTTTCATTGGTATAGCGCCACCTAGTGGGGCAGGTCTGGATTTTGTCGTCTGCGTAGTCGCCACGGATCTTGATCTAGTCATGCATTTGGCATGTCTGCACCATTTACGGTTTGGGCTGTGGTACCACTTTTAGGGGGTAAGTATAACAAGCAGTTATGCAGGGGTCCAAGAAGTGTGCATTTCGCCGGCAAACGCGACAAGAAATGTGCATTTCGCCGGCACAACGCGAACCAAGTATTCAAAACGCTACCGTGAACAACCTGTGGATATAAAGGTTTTGACTGTGAGAGGTTCAGTGTGGGAGTTCGGCCCAAACGCATTTTCCGCTACCGTTTAGTCGTCGACGGTTGGATCAAAATAGTTTTTACTGATTTGCAAACGCAAAACATATATTCAAAACGCTACCGTTTCGTCAACGAGGTCGGATCAAAATAGTTTGCTGATTCTTGTAGTGTGCGTCTGAAGATGTCGTGTGCAAAGTTTGGTGTCAATTGGGCAAGAAATGTGGGAGGAGTAGCGAAAAGGCAGTTTAGCTGTTTTTGCGATTTGCTAAAGAAAATACTGACGCAAATGGGCCTGCCTATGCCAAAAGATGCAGCTGACTCCAGTGAATCTTTGCGTATAACGTTTTTGACTGTGGGAGCTTCGGTGTGGGAGTTATAGCCTAAAACGAAGGTCGGATAAAAAAACTGTTGATGATTCCTTTGCGTGTGCGTCTGAAGATGTCGGGTGCAAAGTTTGGTGTTGATTGGTCAAGAAATGTGGGAGGAGTAGGGAAAAAAATGTTTTGCGGTTTTCGCGATTAGCGAAAAATATTCATAGACGCAAATGGGCGTGGCCTAGCCCAAAAGATGCAGCAGACTCCAGTGCATCTGTGGGTATAACGTTTTCGACTGTGGGAGGTTCGGTGTGGGAGTTATAGCCCCAAACGCGTATTCCTTGGTATAGCGCCACCTAGTGGCCGGCATGTCTGGATTTTGTCGTCTGCGTAGTCGCCACGGATCTGATCTAGTCATGCATTGGCTGTCGGCACCATTTACGGTTTGGGCTGTGGGCACACTTTTAGGGAGGTAAATAACTAGAACTGCAAGCAGTTATGCAGGGGTCCAAGAAGTGTGCATTTCGCCGGCACAACGCGACAAGAAATGTGCATTTCGCCGGCACAACGCGAACCAAGTATTCAAAACGCTACCGTGAACAACCTGTGGATATAAAGGTTTTGACTGTGAGAGGTTCAGTGTGGGAGTTTCGGCCCCAAACGCATTTTCCGCTACCGTTTAGTCGTCGACGGTTGGATCAAAATAGTTTTTACTGATTTGCAACGCAAAACATATATTCAAAACGCTACCGTTTCGTCAACGATGGTCGGATCAAAATAGTTTTGCTGATTTCTTGTAGTGTGCGTCTGAAGATGTCGTGTGCAAAGTTTGGTGTCAATTGGGCAAGAAATGTGGGAGGAGTAGCGAAAAGGCAGTTTAGCTGTTTTTGCGATTTTGCATAAAGAAAATACTGACGCAAATGGGCCTGGCCTATGCCAAAAGATGCAGCTGACTCCAGTGAATCTGTGCGTATAACGTTTTTGACTGTGGGAGCTTCGGTGTGGGAGTTATAGCCTAAAACGCGTTTTCAGAACATTCCATTGGCCAAATAGGAGATATTATTTCGTCGTTTTTTGGCGCCGCCCTGTTGGCGAAATTTTCCAAAGACAATTTTCCTTTGCCAAATAACTCCCGCCTACATTATTAATTCTTGGCCATATTTTTTATATAGACTCGGGTTTGCCCTTGATGGTTCCCTTATAGTTTGAAGAACATTCCTTTGGCCAATTAGAAATATACAATTTCCTCGTTTATTGCGCCCCCTAATGGCGAAATTTCCGAATTTTTATGAACGCCATTAAGGTAGCACCGACATGTGTCTAAAATTTGGACTTGATCCGAGTCATTTGGTTTTTTGATTTTTTTTTCACGTAAAACGTAGCCAATAAACAAATATTCAAAACTCTACCGTTTCGTCGTCGAAGGTCGGATCAAAAAACTTGATGATTCCTTTGCGTGTGCGTCTGAAGATGTCGTGTGCAAAGTTTGGTGTTGATTGGTCAAGAAATGTGGGAGGAGTAGGGAAAAAACTGTTTTGCGGTTTTCGCGATTTAGCGAAAAATATTCATAGACGCAAATGGGCGTGGCCTAGCCCAAAAGATGCAGCAGACTCCAGTGCATCTGTGTGTACAACGTTTTTGACTGGGAGGTTCGGTGTGGGAGTTATAGCCCCAAACGCGTATTCCTTGGTATAGCGCCACCTAGTGGCCGGCGTGTCTGGATTTGTCGTCTGCGTAGTCCAGGATCTGGATCTAGTCATGCAATTGGCGTGTCGGCACCTTTTACGGTTTGGGCTGTGGTCCCACAAGTACGGGGGGAAGAATAATAACTAGAACTGCAAGCAGTTATGCAGGGGTCCAAGAAGTGTGCATTTCGCCGGCACAACGCGACAAGAAATGTGCATTTCGCCGGCACACCGCGAAGCATGTGTTCAAAACGCTACCCTGAACCTGTGGATACAAAGGATTTGACTGTGGTAGGAGTAGCGAGAAGTCAGTGTAGCGTTTTCGCGGCGAAATTTTGTAGAAGATATACAATTTCCTCGTTTATTGCGCCCCCTAATGGCGGAATTTCCGAAATTTTTATCGAACGTCATTAAGGTTAGCACCAACATGTGTGTAGAATTTGGACTCGATCCGATGTCTAATTTTGGATTTTTTTGGATTTTTGATTTTCCACGTCTAATTTAGCTAATATAGCAATATTCAAAATGCTACCGTTTCGTCGTCGAAGGTCGGATCAAAAAACTGTATATGATTCCTTTGCGTGTGCGTCTGAAGATGTCGTGTGCAAAGTTTGTGCGATTGGTCAAGAAATGTGGGAGGAGTGCGAAAAAACAGTTTTGCGGTTTTCGCGATTTTGCGAAAAATATTCATAGACGCAAATGGGCGTGGCCTAGGCCAAAAGATGCAGCAGACTCCAGTGAATCTGGTGTACGGTTTTGATGTGGGAGGTTCGGTGTGGGAGTTATAGCCCCAAACGCATTTTCCGGTATAGCGCCACCTAGTGGCCGGCGTGTCTGGATTTTGTTATCTGAGTAGCGTGCCGGACCTGGATCTAGTCATGCAATTGGCGTGTCGGCACCATTTACGGTTTGGGCTGTGGACCCACTTTTAGCGCGGGAAGTATAATAACAAGAAATGTGCATTTCGCCGGCACAACGCGACAAGAAATGTGCATTTCGCCGGCACAACGCGAAGCATGTGTTAAAACGCTACCCTAAACCTGTGGATACAAAGGATTTGACTGTGGTAGGAGTGCGAGAAGTCAGTGTAGCGTTTCGCGGCGAAATTCTGTAGAAGATATACAATTTCCTCGTTTATTGCGCCCCCTAATGGCGAAATTTTCCGATATTTTTATCGAACGTCCTTAAGGATAGCACCAACATGTCTGTAAAATTTGGACTCGATCCGATGTTAATTCTGGATTTTTTGGATTTTTGATTTTCCACGTCTAATTTAGCTAATAACAATATTCAAAACGTACCGTTTCGTCGTCGAAGGTCGGATCAAAAAACTGTCTGATTTCTTTGCGTGTGCGTCTGAAGATCGTGTGCAAAGTTTGTGTCATTGGTCAAGAAATGTGGGAGGAGTAGGAAAAAACAGTTTTGCGGTTTTCGCGATTTGCGAAAAATATTCATAGACGCAAATGGGCGTGGCCTAGGCCAAAAGATGCAGCAGACTCCAGTGCATCTGTGTGTACAAGTTTTGGACTGGGAGGTTCGGTGTGGGAGTTATAGCCCCAAACGCGTATCCTTGGTATAGCGCCACCTAGTGGACCGGCGTGTCTGGATTTTGTTATTTGTAGCGGTGCCGATCTGGATCTAGTCATGCAATTGGCGCGTGGCACCATTTACGGTTTGGGCTGTGGTCCACTTTAGGCGTACGAAATAATATAATAATCCTTACAAAAACAATAGGGATCCAACCTGTTGGCTTGGACCCCTAATAACTAGAACTGCAAGCAGTATGCAGGGGTCCAAGAAGTGTGCATTTCGCCGGCACAACGCGACAAGAAATGTGCATTTCGCCGGAAAAACGCGAAGCATGTGTTCAAACGCTACCCTGAACCTGTGGAGTAGCGAGAAGTCAGTGTAGCGTTTTCGCGGCGAAATTTTTGTAGAAGATATACAATTTCCTCGTTTATTGCGCCCCCTAATGGCGAAATTTTCCGAAATTTTTATCAAGGTCATTAAGGTTAGCACCAACATGGTGCTAAATTTGGACGATCCGATCTAATTTTGGAATTTTTTTTTTTTAATTTTCCACGTCTAATTTAGCTAATAAAAGAATATTCAAAACTCTACCGTTTCGTCGTCGAAGGTCGGATCAAAAAACTGTATATGATTTCTTTGCGTGTGCGTCTGAAGATGCCGTGTGCAAAGTTTGGTGTTGATTGGTCAAGAAATGTGCGAGGAGTAGCGAAAAAACAGTTTTGCGGTTTTCGCGATTTAGCGAAAAATATTCAGACGCAAATGGGCGTGGCCTAGGCCAAAAGAGGCAGCAGACTCCAGTGCATCTGTGTGTAAGTTTTTGGACTGTGGGAGGTTCGGTGTGGGAGTTATAGCCCCAAACGCGTATTCCTTGGTATAGCGCCACCTAGTGGCCGGCGTGTCTGGATTTTGTCGTCTGCGTAGTCCAGAGACTGGATCTAGTCATGCAATTGGCGTGTGTGCACCATTTACGGTTTGGGCTGTGGTACCACTTTTAGGGGGTAAGTAAAATATAATAACTAGAACTGCAAGCAGTTATGCAGGGGTCCAAGAAGTGTGCATTTCGCCGGCACAACGCGACAAGAAATGTGCATTTCGCCGGAAAAACGCGAAGCATGTGTTCAAAACGCTACCCTGAACCTGTGGAGTAGCGAGAAGTCAGTGTAGCGTTTTCGCGGCGAAATTTTGTAGAAGATATACAATTTCCTCGTTTATTGCGCCCCCTAAGTGCGAAATTTTCTCGATCTGATGTCTAATTTTTGATTTTTTTGTTTTTTTAATTTTCCACGTCTAATTTAGCTAATAAAAGAATATTCAAAACTCTACCGTTTCGTCGTCGAAGGTCGGATCAAAAAACTGTATGATTTCTTTGCGTGTGCGTCTGAAGATGCCGTGTGCAAAGTTTGGTGTTGATTGGTCAAGAAATGTGCGAGGAGTAGCGAAAAAACAGTTTTGCGGTTTTCGCGATTTAGCGAAAAATATTCATAGACGCAATGGGCGTGCCTAGACCAAAAGATGCAGCAGACTCCATGCATCTGTGTGTACAAGTTTTTGACTGTGGGAGGTTCGGGTGGGAGTGTATAGCCCCAACGCGTATTCCTTGGTATAGCGCCACCTAGTGGCCTGCATGTCTGGATTTTGTCGTCTGCGTAGTCCGAAGAATCTGGATCTAGTCATGTAATTGGCGGTTGAACCATTTAGGTTTGGCTGTGGTACCACTTTTAGGGGGGGTAAGTATAAAAATTATAATAATACGGAAGGAAAAATCCTTACAAAAACAATAGGGATTCCAACCGTTGGCTTGGACCCCTAATAATGAAACATCCCTACAAAAAACAATAGGATCCAACCTGTTGGCTTGGACCCCTATAAGAAAAAATCCTTACAAAAACAATATAGGATCCAACCTGTTGGCTTGGTATGACCCCTAAAAATCCTTACAAAAACAATAGGGATCCACCTGTTGGCTTGGACCCCTAACTAGAACTGCAAGCAGTTATGCAGGGGTCCAAGAAGTGTGCATTTCGCCGGCCAAACGTGACAAGAAATGTGCATTTCGCCGGCACCACGCGAAGCATGTGTTCAAAACGCTACCCTGAACCTGTGGATACAAAGGATTTGACTGTGGTAGGAGTAGCGAGAGGTCAGTGTTAGCGTTTCGCGGCGAAATTTTTGTTAGAAGATTTACAATTTCCCCGTTTATTGCGCCCCCTAATTGGCGAAATTTTCCGAATTTTTTATCGACGACATGAAGGGTAGCACCGACATCGTGTCTAAAATTGGACTTGATCCGATGTTCTAATTCTGGATTTTTTTGAATTTTTGATTTTCCACGTCTAATTTAGCTAATAAACAATATTCAAATGCTACCGTTCGTCGTCGAAGGTCGGATCAAAAAAGTGTATACGATTCCTTGCGTTGCGTCTGACAGATGTCGTGTGCAAAGTTTGGTGTCGATTGGTCAAGAAATGTGGGAGGGAGTAGGGAAAAAACAGTTTTGCGGTTTTCCGCGATTTAAGCGAAAAATATTCATAGACGCAAATTGGGCGGGCCTAGGCCAAAAGATGCAGCAGACTCCAGTGCCATCTGTGTGTACAAGTTCTTTGGACCTCTGGGAGGTTCGGTGTTCGGAGTTCTAGCCCCAAACGCGTATTCCTGGTATAGCGCCACCTAGGGGCCGGCGTGTCTGGATTTTGTTATCTTAGTACGGGCCGATTCTGGATCTAGTCATGTAATTGGCGTGTGCACCATTTCGGTTTGGGCTGTAGTCCCACTTTCAAGCCTGTAAGTATAATAACTAGAACTGCAAGCAGTTATGCAGGGGTCCAAGAAGTGTGCATTTCGCCGGCAAACGCGACAAGAAATGTTGCATTTCGCCGGCACAACGCGAAAGCATGTGTTCAAAACGCTACCTGAACCTGTGGATACAAAGGATTTGACTGTGGTAGAAGTAGCGAGAAATCAGTGTTGCGTTTTCGCGGCGAAATTTTGTCGAAGATATACAATTTTCCTCGTTTATTGCGCCCCTAATGGCGAATTTTCCGAAATTTTTATCCAACGTCATTAAGGTTAGCACTGACATGTGTGTAGAATTGGACTCGATCCAATGTCTAATTTTTGATTTTTTGGATTTTTAATTTTCCACGTCTAATTTAGCTAATATACCAATATTCCAAGCGCTACCGATTCGTTGTCGAAGGTCGGATCAAAAAAGTGTTCGAAATTTATTTTTTGTGTGCGTCTGACGATGGCGTGTGCAAAGTTTGGTGTTGATCGGCGAAAATGTGGGAGAGTAGCGAAAAAAACAGTTTGCGGTTTTCGCGCTTAGCGAAAATATTCATAGACGCAAATGGGCGGGGCCTAGGCCAAAAGATGCAGCAGACTCCAGTGCATCTGTGTGTACAAGGTTTTTGGACTCTGGGAGGTTTCGGTGTGGGAGTTATAGCCCCAAACGTGTTTCTCCTTGGTATAGCGCCACCTAGTGGCCGGCATGTCTGGATTTGTTATCTGAGTAAGCGGTGCCGGACCTGGTTCTAGTCATGTAATTGGCGCGTGTGCACCATTTACGGTTTGGGCTGTGGACCCACTTTCAAGGCGGGAAGTATAATAAAAAGAAAAATCCTTACAAAAACAATAGGGATCCAACCTGTTGGCTTGGACCCCTAACTAGAACTGCAAGCAGTTATGCAGGGGTCCAAGAAGTGTGCATTTCGCCGGCAACAACGCGACAAGAAATGTGCATTTCGCCGGCACAACGCGAAAGCAAGTATTCAAACGCTACCGTGAACCACCTGTGGATATAAAGGTTTTGACTGTGAGAGGTTCAGTGTGGGAGTTTCGGCCCCAAACGCATTTTCCGCTACCGTTAGTCGTCGACGGTTGGATCAAATAGTTTTTACTGATTTTGCAACGCAAAACATATATTCAAAACGCTAACGTTTCGTCAACGATGGTCGGATCAAAATAGTTTTGCTGATTCTTGTAGTGTGCGTCTGAAGATGTCGTGTGCAAAGTTTGGTGTCAATTGGGCAAGAAATGTGGGAGGAGTAGCGAAAAGGCAGTTTAGCTGTTTTTGCGATTTTGCATAAAGAAAATACTGACGCAAATGGGCCTGGCCTTTATGCCAAAAGATGCAGCTGACTCCAGTGAATCTGTGCGTATAACGTTTTTGACTGTGGGAGCTTTGGTGTGGGAGTTGTAGCCTAAAAACGCGTTTTCAGAACATTCCATTGGCCAAATAGGAGATATATATTTCGTCGTTTTTTTGGCGCCGCCCTGTTGCGAAATTTTCCAAAGGACAATTTTCCTTTGCCAAACTAACTCCCGCCTACATTATTAATCTGGCCATATTTTTATATAGGACTCGGGTTTGCCCCTTGATGGTTCCTTATAGTTTGAAGAACATTCCTTTGGCCAATTAGAAGATATACAATTTCCCTCGTTATTGCGCCCCCTAATGGCGAAATATTCCGAATTCTTTATTGAACGCCCATAAGGGTAGCACCGACAGTGTCCTAAAATTTGGACTTGATCCGACGTCTACTTTTGGTATTCTTTGAATTTTGCGTTTCGACGTAAAAACGTAGCCAATAAACAAATATTCAAAACGCTACCGTTTCGTCGTCGAAGGTCGGATCAAAAAGCTGTTGATGATTCCTTTGCGTGTGCGTCTGAAGATGTCGTGTGCAAAGTTTGGTGTTGATTGGTCAAGAAATGTGGGAGGAGTAGGGAAAAAAACTGTTTTGCGGTTTTCGCGATTTAGCGAAAATATTCATAGACGCAAATGGCGGGCCTAGCCCAAAAGATGCAACAGACCTCCAGTGAATCTGTGGTATAAAAGTTTTTGACTGTGGGAGGTTCGGTGTGGGAGTTATAGCCCCAAACGCGTATTCCTTGTATAGCGCCACCTAGTGGCCGGCGTGTCTGGATTTTGTCGTCTGCCTAGAACTCAGGGACCTGGATCTAGTCATGCAATTGGCGTGTCGGCACCATTTACGGTTTGGGCTGTGGGCACACTTTTAGTGCTGGAATAATAAAAAATTTGTAGAAGATATACAATTTCCTCGTTTATTGCGCCCCCTAATGGCGAAATTGTCCGAAGATTTTTATCGAACGACATTAAGGGTAGCACCGCATGTGTGTAAAACTTGGACTCGATCCGATGTGTAATTTTGGATTTTTTGGGATTTTGGAATGTCCACGTCTAATTTGCTCATAAACCAATATTCAAAACGCTACCGTTTCGTCGTCGAATGTCGGATCAAAAAACTGTCTATCATTTCTTTGTCGTGTGCGTCTGAAGATGTCGTGGTGCAAAGTTTGGTGTCGATTGGGTCAAGAAATGTGGGAGGATTAGGGAAAAAACAGTTTTGTCGGTTTCGCGATTAGCCGAAAAAATATCATAGACGCATGGGCGTGCCTAGGCCAAAAGATGCAGTCAGACTCCCAGTGCATCTGTTGTGTTACAAGTTTTTGGACTCTGGGAGGTTCGGTGTGGGAGTTATAGTCCCCCAAAGCGTTGTTTCTCCTTGGTATAGCGCCACCTAGTGGCCGGCAATGTCTGGATTTGGGTTATCTGAGTAGCGGTGCCGGTACTGGTTCTAGTCATGCAATTGGCGCGTGTGCACCATTTACGGTTTGGGCTGTAGTCCAACAAGTACGGGGGGAAGAATAATAATAGGAAAAATCCTTACAAAAACAATAGGGATCCAACCTGTTGGCTTGGACCCCTAATAATCCTTACAAAAACAATAGGGACTCCAACCTGTTGGCTTGGACCCCTAATAATCCTTACAAAAACAATAGGGATCCAACCTGTTGGCTTGGACCCCTTACTAGAACTGCAAGCAGTTATGCAGGGGTCCAAGAAGTGTGCATTTCGCCGGCACAACGCGAAGCATGTGTTCAAAACAATTGGCTTGGCCTATGCCAAAAGATGCAACTGACTCCAGTGAATCTGTGGATATAAAGTTTTGACTGTGGGAGCTTCGGTGTGGAGTTATAGCCTAAAACGCGTTTTCAGAACATTCCATGGCCAAATGGGAGATATGATAATGTGTCGTTTTTTGGCGCCGCCCTGGTTGGCGAATTTACGAAGACAATTTTCCTTTTCCAAATAACTCCCCGCCCACATTATAATTCTTGGCATATTTCCTAGAATAGACTTCGGGATTGCCCCCTTGATGTTTTCCCTCGAGTTTTGAAGAACATTCCTCAGGCCAATTAGAAGATATACAATTTCCTCGTTTATTGCGCCCCCTAATGGCGAAATATTCCGAATTTTTTAATGAACGCCATAAGGGTAGCACCGACATGTGTCTAAAATTTGGACTTGATCCGATGTCTAATTTTGGTATTCTTTGAATTTTGCGTTTCGACGTAAACCGTAGCCAATAAATAAATATCAAACGCTACCGTTTCGTCGTCGAAGTCGGATCAAAAAAAACTGTTGATGATTCCTTTGCGTGTGCGTCTGAAGATGGCTGTGTGCAAAGTTTGGTGTGAGTGGTCGAGAATTGGTGGGGAGGAGTAGCGAAAAAAAACAGTTTTGCGGTTTTCGCGATTTAGGCGAAAAATATTCATGGACGCAAATGGGCGTGGCCTAGGCCAAAAGATGCAAGGCAGGACTCCAGGGGTTTGAATATGTGGGTACAAGTTTTTGACTGTGGGAGGTCGGTGTGGAGTTATAGCCCCAAAACGCGTATTCCTTGGTATAGCGCCACCTAGTGACCGGCGCGTCTGGATTTTGTCGTCTGCTTAGTCCGAACAGATCTGGATCTAGTCATGCAATTCGCGTGTCGCCCCATTTACGGTTTGGGCTGTGGTCCCACTTTTAGGGGGGTAAGTATAATAAAAAGAAAAATCCTTACAAAAACAATAGGGATCCAACCTGTTGGCTTGGACCCCTAATAACTAGAACTGCAAGCAGTTATGCAGGGGTCCAAGAAGTGTGCATTTCGCCGGCACAACGCGGAGTATGTGTTCAAAACAAATGGGCTGGCCTATGCCAAAAGATGCAACTGACTCCAGTGGAATCTGTGGATATAAAGGTTTTGACTGTGGGAGGTTCGTTGTGGAGTTTATAGCCCAAAACGCGTTTTGAGAACATTCCATTGCCAGTTAGGAGATATATTATTTCGTCGTTTTTTGTGCCCCCTTGGTGGCGAAATTTTCCAAAGACAATTTTCCTTTGCCAAATAACTCCCGCCCAAAACATTAATAATTCTTGCCATATTTTTTATATAGACTCGGCTTTGCCCCTTGAGGTTTCCCTGGGAGGGGTTGAAGAACTTCCTTTGGCAAATTAGAAGATATACAATTTCCTCGTTTATTGCGCCCCCTTATGCGAAATTTTTCCGAAATTTTTATCGAACGTCAGTAAGGTTAGCACCACATGTGTGTAGAATTTTGGACTCGATCCGATGTCTAATTTTGGATTTTTTTGGATTGTTACATTTTCCACGTCTAATTTAGCTAATAAACAAATATTCAACTCTACCGTTTCGTCGTCGAAGTCGGATCAAAAACTTCTATGACTTTCTTTGCGATGTGCGTCTGAAGATGCCATGTGCAAAGTTTGGTGGTGATCGGGCGAGGAAATGTGGGAGGAGTAGCGAAAAACAGTTTTGCGGTTTCGCGATTTAGCGAAAAATATTCATGGACGCAATGGGCGTGGCCTAGGCCAAAAGATGCAGCAGACTCCAGTGAATATGTGGGTACAACTTTTTTGACTTGTGGGAGGTTCGTTGTGGGAGTTATAGCCCCAAACGCATTTTCCCTTGGTAGGTAAAGCGCCACCTAGTGGCCGGCGTGTCTGGATTTTGTCGTCTGCATAGTCTTCACTGACCTGGATCTAGGTCATGCAATTGGCGTGTGTGCAACATTTACGGTATGGGCTGTATTCCACTTTCTTGGAAGGAAGTATAATAATAATAATAACTAGAACCTGCAAGCAGTTATGCAGGGGTCCAAGAAGTGTGCATTTCGCCGGCACAACGCGACAAGAAATGTGCGTTTCGCCGGCACAACGCGAAGCATGGTGTCAAAACTCTATACCCCTGAACCTGTGATACAAAAGGATTTGACTGTGGTAGGAGTAGCGAGAAGTCAGTTCAGCAGCGACATTTTTTAGAAGATATACATTTCCTCGTTTATGGCGCCCCCTAATGGCGAAATTTTCCGATTTTTTTATCGAACGGCATTAAGGTGAGCACCAACATGTCTGTAAAATTTGGACTCGTTCCGATGTCTACCTTTGGATTTTTCTGGATTTTGATTTCTCCAGGTCTAATTTAGCTAATATCTCGAAATATTCAAAACGCTACCCGTTTTCGTCGTCGACGTCGGATCAAAAAACTGTCCGATATTCTTTGCGTGTGCGTCTGAAGATGTCGTGTGCAAAGTTTGGTGGTGATTGGTCAAAAAATGTGGGAGGAGTAGGGAAAAATCTGTTTTGCGGTTTTCGCGATTTTGCGACAAAATATTCATAGACGCAACATGGGCGTCGGCCTATGCCCAAAGCTGCAAGCAGACTCCAGTGAATATGTGGGTACAAGTTTTGACTGTGGGAGGTTCGGTGTGTGAGTTTATCCTCCCAAACGCGTATTCCTTGGTATAGCGCCACCTAGTGACGGCGTGTCTGGATTTTGTCGTCTGAATAGTCTTCACGGACCTGGATCTAGTCATGCAATTGGCATGTCGGCACCATTTACGGCTGGGCTGTGGTACCACTTTTTGGTAGGAAGTATAATAAAATCCTTACAAAAACAATAGGGATCCAACCTGTTGGCTTGGACCCCTAATAAGAAAAATCCTTACAAAAACAATAGGGATCCAACCTGTTGGCTTGGACCCCTAATAATAATCCTTACAAAAACAATAGGGATCCAACCTGTTGGCTTGGACCCCTAACTAGAACTGCAAGCAGTTATGCAGGGGTCCAAGAAGTGTGCATTTCGCCGGCACAACGCGACAAGAAATGTGAATTTCGCCGGCACAACGCGAAGCATGTGTTCAAAACGCTACCCTGAACTTGTGGATACAAAGGATTCGACTGTGGTAGGAGTAGCGAGAAGTCAGTGTAGCGTTTTCGCGGCAAAATTTTCTAGAAGATATACAATTTCCTCGTTTATTGCGCCCTCTAATGGCGAAATTGTCCGAAATTTTTATCGAACGTCATTAAGGTTAGCACCAACATGGTGTAGAATTTGGACTCGATCCGATTTCTAATTTGGATTTTTTTGATTTTGGATTTTCCACGTCTAATTTAGCTATAGCAATATTCAAAATGCTACGTTTCGTCGTCGAAGGTCGGATCAAAAAACTGTATACGATTCCTTTGCGTGTGCGTCGAAGATGTCGTGTGCAAAGTTTGGTGTCGATTGGTCAAGAAATGTGGGAGGAGTAGGGAAAAAAACAGTTTTGCGGTTTTCGCGATTTAGCGAAAAAATATTCATAGACGCAAATGGGCGTGGCCTAGGCCAAAAGATGCAGCAGACTCCAGTGCATCTGTGTGTACAAGTTTTTGGACTCTGGGAGGTTCGGTGTCGGAGTTATAGCCCCAAACGCGTATTCCCTGGTATAGCGCCACCTAGTGGCCGGCGTGTCTGGATTTGTCGTCTGCGTAGTCGAAGAGATCTGGATCTAGTCATGTAATTGGCGTGTGTGCACCATTTACGGTTTGGGCTGTGGTACCACTTTAGGGGGGTAAGTATAAAAATAATAATAACTAGAACTGCAAGCAGTTATGCAGGGGTCCAAGAAGTGTGCATTTCGCGGCACAACGCGAAGCATGTGTTCAAAAATTGAGAAACAGCGTGTGCCAAAAGATGCAGCTGACTCCAGTGAATCTGTGGATTAAAGGTTTTGACTGTGGGAGCTTCGGTGTGGGAGTTATAGCCCAAAACGCGTTTTCAGAACATCCATTGGCCAGTTAGGAGATGTATTATTTGTCGTTTATTTGCGCCCCTTGTGGCGAAATTTTCCAAAGACAATTTTCCTTTGCCAAATAACTCCCGCCCACATTAATAATTCTTGGCCAATATTTTATATAGACTCGGGTTTGCCCCTTGATGGTTCCCTATAGTTTGAAGAACATTCCTTCGGCCAATTAGAGATATACAATTTCCTCGTTTATTGCGCCCCTTATGGCGAAATATTCCGATATTTTATGAACGCCAGTAGGGTAGCATCGAATGTGTCAAAAATTTGGACTGATCCGATGTTTAATTTTGGTATTCTTTAATTTTTTTGCGTTTCGACGTAAAACGTAGCTAATAAACAAATATTCAAAACGCTACCGTTTCGTCGTCAAAGGGCAAATCAAAAAAGTGTTCAAAAATTTCTTTCGTGTCTGTCTGAAGATGTCGTGTGCAAAGTTGGTGTTGATTGGTCAAGAAATGTGGGGAGTAGCGAAAAAACAGTTTTACGGTTTTCGCGATTTTGCGAAAAAAAATTATAGACGCAAATGGGCGTGGCCTATGCCAAAAGATGCAGCAGACTCCAGTGGATATGTGGGTACAAGTTTTTGACTGTGGGAGGTTCGGTGTGGGAGTTATAGCCCCAAACGCGTTTTCCCTGGTATAGCGCCACCTAGTGGCGCTATACCAGGCAGGTCTGGATTTTGTCGTCTGCGTAGTCCGAAGAGATCTGGATATAGTCATGCAATTTGCGTGTCGGCACCATTTACGGTTTGGGCTGTGGTCCACTTTTAGGGAGGTAAGAATAATAACTAGAACTGCAAGCAGTTATGCAGGGGTCCAAGAAGTGTGCATTTCGCCGGCACAACGCGAAGCATGTGTTGGAATTTGAGAAACGGCGTATGCCAAAATATGCAACTGACTCCAGTGAATCTGTGCATATAACGTTTTGACTGTGGGAGCTTCGGTGTGGGAGTTATAGCCCAAAACGTGTTTTCAGAACATTCCATGGCCAGTTAGGAGATATATTATTTCGTCGTTTATTGCGCCCCTTGTGGCGAAATTTTCCAAAGACAATCTTCCTTTGCCAAAAACTCCCGCCCACATTTATAATTCTTGGCCATTTTTTATATAGACTCGGGTTTGCCCTTGATGGTCCCTTACAGTTTGAAGAACATTCCTTGGGCCAATTAGAAGATATACAATTTCCTCGTTTATTGCGCCCCTAATGGCGAAATCTCCGAATTTTTTATTGAACGCCATTAAGGGTAGCTCCGACATGTGTCTAAAATTGGACTCGATCCGATGTCTATTTTGATTTTTTGGGATTTTTGATTTCCACGTCTAATTTAGCTAATAAACCAATATTCCAAACGCTACCGTTTCATCGTCGAAGGTCGGATCAAAAAACTATGATGATTCCTTTGCGTGTGCGTCTGAAGATGTCGTGTGGCAAAGTTTGGTGTTGATTGGTTAAGAAATGGGAGGAGTAGCGAAAAAACAGTTTAGCAGTTTTCGCGATTTAGCGAAAATATTCATAGACGCAAATGGGCGTGGCCTAGGCCAAAAGATGCAGCAGACTCCAGTGAATCTGTGCGTATAAGGTTTGAATGTGGGAGGTTCGCTGTGGGAGTTATAGCCCAAACGCGTCTGTCCTTGGTATAGCGCCACCTAGTGACCGGCGTGTCTGGATTTGGTTATCTGAGTAGCGGTGCCGGACCTGGATCAAGTCATGCAATTGGCGTATGTGCACCATTTACGGTTTGGCTGTAGTCCCACTTCTATGGCGGGAAGAATAAAATAATAATAATAAAAAAAATCCTTACAAAAACAATAGGGATCCAATGTTGGCTGGACCCCTAATAATAATCCTTACAAAAACAATAGGGATCCAACCTGTTGGCTTGGACCCCTAACTAGAACTGCAAGCAGTTATGCAGGGGTCCAAGAAGTGTGCATTTCGCCGGCACAACGCGACAAGAAATGTGCATTTCGCCGGCACAACGCGTAGCAAGTATTCAAAACGCTACCGTGAACAACATGTGGATATAAAGGTTTTGACTGTGGGAGCTTCGGTGTGGGAGTTATAGCCTAAAACGCGTTTCAGAACATTCCATTGGCCAAATAGGAGATAGACAATGTCGTCGTTTTTTGGAGCGCCCTGTTGGCGAAATTTTCCAAAGACAATTTTCCTTTGCCAAATAACTCCCGCCCACATTAATAATTATAAGCATATTTTCTGTATAGACTCGGGTTTGCCCCTTGATGGTTTCACTTGAGTTGAAGAACATTCCTTTGGCCAATTAGAAGATATACAATTTCCTCGTTTATGCGCCCCTAAAGGCGAAATTGTCCGAATTTTATCGTACGTCATTAAGGTTAGCACCAAATATGTGTAGAATTTGGACTCGATCCGTGTAATTTTGGATTTTTTGGATTTTAAATGTTCCACGTCTAATTTAGCTAATAAACAAATATTGAAACTCTACCGTTTCGTTGTCGAAGGTCGGATCAAATAACTGTTGATGATTTCTTTGCGTGTGTGTCTGAAGATGTCGTGTGCAAAGTTTGGTGTCGATTGGTCAAAAAATGTGGGAGGAGTAGGGAAAAAAACAGTTTTGCGGTTTTCGCGATTTAGCGAAAAATTCATAGACGCAAATGGGCGTGGCCTAGGCCAAAAGATGCAGCAGACTCCAGTGCATCTGTGGGTACAAGTTTTGGACTCTGTGAGGTTCGGTGTGGGAGTTATAGCCCCAAAGCGTATTCCTTGGTATAGCGCCACCTAGTGACCGGCGTGTCCGGATTTTGTCGTCTGCGTACACATCACAGACATGGATCTAGTCATGCAATGGCGTGTCCGCACCATTTACGGTTTGGGGTGTGGGCCCACTTTTAGGGAAGGAAGTATAATAATAATAACTAGAACTGCAAGCAGTTATGCAGGGGTCCAAGAAGTGTGCATTTCGCCGGCACAACGCGACAGAAATGTGCATTTCGCCGGCACATCGCGAAGCATGTGTTGAAAAACGCTACCCTGAACCTGTGGATACAAAGGATTGACTGTGGTAGGAGTAGCGAGAAGTCAGTGAGCGTTTTTGCGGCGAATTTTGTAGAAGATATACAATTTCCTCGTTATTGCGCCCCTAATGGCGGAATTTTCCGAAATTTTATCGAACGTCATTAAGGTTAGCACCAACATGTGTGTAGAATTTGGATCGATCGATGTCTAATTTTGGATTTTTTTGTATTTGGATTTTCCACGTTAATTTAGCTAATATACCAATATTCAAAATGCTATCGTTTCGTCGTCGAAGGTCGGATCAAAAAACTGTATGATTCCTTTGCGTGTGCGTCTGAAGATGTCGTGTGCAAAGTTTTGTGTCGATTGGTCAAGAAATGTGGGAGGAGTAGCGAAAAAACAGTTTTGCGGTTTTCGCGATTTTGCGAAAAATATTCATAGACGCAAATGGGCGGGCCTAGGCCAAAAGATGCGCGACTCCAGTGCATCTGTGGGTACAAGTTTTTGGACTCTGTGAGGTTCGGTGTGGGAGTTATAGCCCAAACGCGTATTCCTTGGTATAGCGCCACCTAGGGACCGGCGTGTCTGGATTTTGTTATCTGAGTAGCGGTGCCGATTCTGGATCTAGTAATGCAATTGGCGCGTGTGCACCATTTACGGTTTGGGCTGTGGTCCCACTTTCAAGCCTGTAAGTATAACTAGAACTGCAAGCAGTTATGCAGGGGTCCAAGAAAAGTGTGCATTCGCCGGCACAACGCGACAAGAAATGTGCATTTCGCCGGAAAAACGCGAAGCATGTGTTCAAAACGCTACCCTGAACTGTGGAGTAGCGAGAAGTCAGTGTAGCGTTTTCGCGGCGAAATTTTGTAGAAGATTACAATTTCCTCGTTTATTGCGCCCCCTAAGTGCGAAATTTTCTCGATCTGATGTCTAATTTTTGATTTTTTGTTTTTTTAATTTTCCACGTCTAATTTAGCTAATAAAAGAATATTCAAAACTCTACCGTTTCGTCGTCGAAGGTCGGATCAAAAAACTGTATATGATTTCTTTGCGTGTGCGTCTGAAGATGCGTGTGCAAAGTTTGGTGTTGATTGGTCAAGAAATGTGCGAGGAGTAGCGAAAAAAAACAGTTTTGCGGTTTTCGCGATTTAGCGAAAAATATTCATAGACGCAAATGGGCGTGGCCTAGACCAAAAGATGCAGCAGACTCCAGTGCATCTGTGTGTACAAGTTTTGGACTGTGGGAGGTTCGGTGTGGAGTTATAGCCCCAAACGCGTATTCCTTGGTATAGCGCACCTAGTGGCCGGCATGTCTGGATTTTGTCGTCTGCGTAGTCCGAAGAGATCTGGATCTAGTCATGTAATTGGCGTGTGTGAACCATTTACGGTTTGGGCTGTGGTACCACTTTTAGGGGGGTAAGTATAAAAATAATAATAATAGGAAGAAAAATCCTTACAAAAAACAATAGGGATCCAACCTGTTGGCTTGGACCCTAATAATAATCCTTACAAAACAATAGGGATCCAACTGTGGCTTGGACCCCTAACAAGAAATGTGCGTTTCGCCGGCACAACGCGAAGCATGTGTTCAAAACGCTACCCTGAACCTGTGGATACAAAGGATTTGACTGTGGTAGGAGTAGCGAGATGTCAGTTAGCCTTTTCGCGGCGAAATTTTGTAGAAGATATACAATTTCCTCGTTATTGCGCCCCTAATGGCGAAATTTTCCGAGATTTTTTCGAACGACATTAAGGTTAGCACCAACATGTGTGTAAAATTTGGACTCGAGATGTCTAATTTTGGATTTCTTTGGATTTTTGATATTCCACGTCTAATTTAGCTAATAAACCAAATTCAAAACGCTACCGTTTCGTCGTCGAAGGTCGGATCAAAAAAGTGTCGAGGATTCTTTGCGTGTGCGTCTGAAGATGTCGTGTGCAAAGTTTGGTGTTGATCGGGCGAGAAATGTGGGAGGAGTAGCGAAAAAACAGTTTTGCGGTTTTTCGCAATTTAGCGAAAAATATTCATAGACGCAAATGGGCGTGGCCTAGGCCAAAAGATGCAGCAGACTCCAGTGCACCTGTGTGTACAAGTTTTTGGACTCTGGGAGGTTCGGTGTGGAAGTTATAGCCCCAAACGCGTATTCCTTGGTATAGCGCCACCTAGGGACCGGCGTGTCTGGATTTTGTTATCTGAGTAGCGGTGCCGATTCTGGATCTAGTCATGCAATTGGCGTGTCGGCACCATTTACGGTTTGGGCTGTGGTACCACTTCTAAGGCGTACGAAATAATAATAATAATAATCCTTACAAAAACAATAGGGATCCAACCTGTTGGCTTGGACCCCTAATAATAAAAATCCTTACAAAAACAATAGGGATCCAACCTGTTGGCTTGGACCCCTAACTAGAACTGCAAGCAGTTATGCAGGGGTCCAAGAAGTGTGCATTTCGCCGGCACAACGCGACAAGAAATGTGCGTTTCGCCGGCAACGCGAAGCATGTGTTCAAAACGCTACCCTGAACCTGTGGATACAAAGGATTTGACTGTGGTAGGAGTAGCGAGAAGTCAGTGTAGCGTTTTCGCGGCGAAATTTTGTAGAAGATATACAATTTCCTCGTTTATTGCGCCCCTAATGGCGGAATTTTCCGAAATTTTTATCGAACGTCATTAAGGTTAGCACCGACATGTGTGTAGAATTTGGACTCGATCCGATGTCTAATTTTGGATTTATTGATTTTTGATTTTCCACGTCTAATTTAGCTAATATACCAATATTCAAAATGCTACCGTTTCGTCGTCGAAGGTCGGATCAAAAAACTGTATATGATTCCTTGCGTGTGCGTCTGAAGATGTCGTGTGCAAAGTTTGTGTCGATTGGTCAAGAAATGTGGGAGGAGTAGCGAAAAAAAACAGTTTTGCGGTTTTCGCGATTTGCGAAAAAAAATTATGACGCAAATGGGCGTGGCCTATACCAAAAGATGCAGCAGACTCCAGTGAATCTGTGTACGAGGTTTTGAATGTGGGAGGTTCGGTGTGGGAGTTATAGCCCCAAACGCGTCTTTCCTTGGTATAGCGCCACCTAGTGGCCGGCGTGTCTGGATTTTGTCGTCTGCATAGAACTCAGGGCCCTGGATCTAGTCATGCAATTGGCGTGTCGGCACCATTTACGGTTTGGGCTGTGGACCCACTTCTAGGGGGGAATAATAATAACAAGAAGTGTGCATTTCGCCGGCACAACGCGACAAGAAATGTGCGTTTCGCCGGCACAACGCGAAGCATGTGTTCAAAACGCTACCCTGAACCTGTGGATACAAAGGATTTGACTGTGGTAGGAGTAGCGAGAAGTCAGTGTAGCGTTTTCGCGCCGAAATTTTGTAGAAGATATACAATTTCCTCGTTTATTGCGCCCCTAATGGCGAAATTTCCGATTTTTATCGAACGACATTAAGGTTAGCACCAACATGTGTGTAAAATTTGAACTCGATCCGATGTCTAATTTTGGATTTTTTTGGGATTTTTTTTTCCACGTCTAATTTAGCTCATAAACCAATATTCAAAACGCTACCGTTTCGTCGTCGAAGGTCGGATCAAAAAACTGTACGATATTTTTTGCGTGTGCGTCTGAAGATGTCGTGTGCAAAGTTTGGTGGATTGGTCAAGAAATGTGGGAGGAGTAGGGAAAAAACAGTTTTGCGGTTTTCGCGATTTAGCGAAAAATATTCATAGACGCAAATGGGCGTGGCCTAGGCCAAAAGATGCAGCAGACTCCAGTGCATCTGTGTGTACAAGTTTTGGACTCTGGGAGGTTCGGTGTGGGAGTTATAGCCCAAACGCGTATTCCTTGGTATAGCGCCACCTAGTGGCCCGTCCGTCTGGATTTTGTCGTCTGCTTAGAACTCAGGGCCCTGGATCTAGTCATGGAATTGGCGTGTCGGCACCTTTTACGGTTTGGGCTGTGGACCCACTTCTAGGGGGGAATAGTATAAAAAAATCCTTACAAAAACAATAGGGATCCAACCTGTTGGCTTGGACCCCTAATAATCCTTACAAAAACAATAGGGATCCAACCTGTTGGCTTGGACCCCTAACTAGAACTGCAAGCAGTTATGCAGGGGTCCAAGAAGTGTGCATTTCGCCGGCACAACGCGACAAGAAATGTGCGTTTCGCCGGCACACCGCGAAGCATGTGTTCAAAACGCTACCCTGAACCTGTGGATACAAAGGATTTGACTGTGGTAGGAGTAGCGAGAAGTCAGTGTAGCGTTTTCGCGGCGAAATTTTGTAGAAGATATACAATTTCTCGTTTATTGCCCCCTAATGGCGGAATTTTCCGAAATTTTTATCGAACGTCATTAAGGTTAGCACCGACATGTGTGTAGAATTTGGACTCGATCCGATGTCTAATTTTGGATTTTTTTGTATTTTTGATTTCCACGTCTAATTTAGCTAATATACCAATATTCAAAATGCTATCGTTTCGTCGTCGAAGGTCGGATCAAAAAACTGTATATATTCCTTTGCGTGTGCGTCTGAAGATGTCGTGTGCAAAGTTTGTGTCGATTGGTCAAGAAATGTGGGAGGAGTAGCGAAAAAACAGTTTTGCGGTTTTCGCGATTTTGCGAAAAAAAATTATAGACGCAAATGGGCGTGGCCTATACCAAAAGATGCAGCAGACTCCAGTGAATCTGTGTGTACGAGGTTTTGAATGTGGGAGGTTCGGTGTGGGAGTTATAGCCCCAAACGCGTCTTTCCTTGGTATAGCGCCACCTAGTGGCCGGCGTGTCTGGATTTGTCGTCTGCATAGAACTCAGGGCCCTGGATCTAGTCATGCAATTGGCGTGTCGGCACCATTTACGGTTTGGGCTGTGGACCCACTTCTAGGGGGAATATATAACAAGAAGTGTGCATTTCGCCGGCACAACGCGACAAGAAATGTGCGTTTCGCCGGCACAACGCGAAGCATGTGTTCAAAACGCTACCCTGAACCTGTGGATACAAAGTTTGACTGTGGTAGGAGTAGCGAGAAGTCAGTGTAGCGTTTTCGCCGCGAAATTTTGTAGAAGATATACAATTTCCTCGTTTATTGCGCCCCCTAATGGCGAAATTTTCCGATTTTTTATCAAACGACATTAAGGTTAGCACCAACATGTTGTAAAATTGAACTCGATCCGATGTCTAATTTTGGATTTTTTTGGGATTTTTGTTATTCCACGTCTAATTTAGCTCATAAACCAAATATTCAAAACGCTACCGTTTCGTCGTCGAAGGTCGGATCAAAAAACTGTCGATAATTTTTTGCTTGTGCGTCTGAAGATGCCGTGTGCAAAGTTTGGTGTTGATTGGTCAAGAAATGTGGGGAGGAGTAGGGAAAAAACAGTTTTGCGGTTTTCGCGATTTAGCGAAAAATATTCATAGACGCAAATGGGCGTGGCCTAGGCCAAAAGATGCAGCAGACTCCAGTGCATCTGTGTGTACAAGTTTTTGGACTCTGGGAGGTTCGTTGTGGGAGTTATAGCCCCAAACGCGTATCCTTGGTATAGCGCCACCTAGTGGCCGGCGTGTCTGGATTTTTCGTCTGCTTAGAACTCAGGGCCCTGGATCTAGTCATGGAATTGGCGTGTCGGCACCTTTTACGGTTTGGGCTGTGGACCCACTTCTAGGGGAATAATAATAAAAAAAATCCTTACAAAAA
>NC_079423.1:18350412-18484128 GCF_026213295.1 Gadus chalcogrammus | reverse complement strand
TCATGATGGCGTTTTGTGTTGATTGATTCGAAAGGTCTGATGAAATACGTCAGGATGGCCGAGCGGTCTAAGGCGCTGCGTTCAGGTCGCAGTCTCCCCTGGAGGCGTGGGTTCGAATCCCACTTCTGACATTACATTTGGATCTCGTTGATTGTGATTATCTGTTCAAACTTTGTAATATGGAGAACATTTGGAAAAGGTATGGAGATTTAAACTCAATGGCCATCATTTATCAAACGAGCGTACGACAGAAAACGTGCGTAAAATGGATCTAGCCTACGCTCATTTCAACGTTGAGCTTGGCATTTATCAATTTGAACGTGAGCGCAGGCTGCGATGAAATCTCACGTCAGGTCTGAGCTCGTGTACGCAAGTTTTTTTGGCGCAACACACGGGTATTTCACTGATGAATAGAGCAGCACAAGTAGCCCATGTTGCACATCTGTATTAATTACTAAATAAATTGGAATTAGCCCAGCCGTTCAAACAATTACAAACAAGTCAGCCCTAATTAAAAACAGTATTGCTATGAAAATAATTAGAATGTGACAGGTGAAATGTTTATTCAGCTGTCTATATAAACAGGAGCTTTGCCAAATAGGTGGTCGAGTCGCAGCAATGGCAGATCTGGCTGTTAGAGGACCTCAACGCGCGTCTAAGACGAGAGAGATTTTCGAGAGCGATGAATGGCTCTTGAGTCGTTTTCGTCTCCCAAGGCATCTCCTAATGGAGCTATGCAATGCTTTGGAGCCACAGTTAAGGCGAGAAACTAGGCGTCTAAACGCAATACCTGTGCCAGTGCAGGTGTGCTCTACCTTGGGGTTTTTGGCCACCGGGACCTTTCAGCGGGAGATCGGGGACAGGTCTGGTATTTCCCAGCCAAGTATCCGAACCATGCCAGCAGTTTTGGCAGCTATACTGTCCCTCTCTGAACGTTATATTAAATTCCATACACTAACGATCAGCAAACTGGAATCAAACGGGATTTTTATGCTATTGCTATGTTTCCAAATGTGATTGGTGCGGTTGATTGTACCCATGTGCGTATGAAGCCACCATCTATTAATGATTAAGCGTACATCAACCGCAAAAGCTACCATTCAGTTAATGTTCCGATTATTTGCGATGCCAGAATGTCAATCCTGAACATGGTAGCCCGATGGCCTGGGGGCACGCACGATTCTTTTATTTTCCAAAATAGCAACGTTGGGCATCGTCTACATCAGGGCGCACTACATGGTCAGAGTCATCTCGGTGAGTTACGCTGCAGTCGCACTGCACCGGCCTCCTCCCGTTTCTTGCTTGGCCGGCTTCACAGCCGCAACACGTTTTTTGGTGATGAGCTTCATGTCGGACCATTTTTTCTTCACCTTATTCGGAATTAAATAACTTTAACGGAATGCAAACAATAGCATATATGTGAAATGTTTTAAGCTGGATAACAGAAGTTGTACATTTAATTTATTATTTAATTAATTTAATTAACAAACCTCTTCCGTAGCCGACGAACATTGGAACAATATTCACTGCAACAGTTATTTCCTTCCATATAGCATTCTTTTGCTGGCCTTTAATGCCAGCTTTTAGGCTACCAAATAAAACCAGACGGTTCGCATCCACCAGTGACCCGAGCGTCTCCATTTGGGTCTCGGAAAAATTCCTCTATTTTACCGTTGGACGTTTCTCCATGTCGTAAAAGTTGGGGGCGAGACTTCTGAAGACGTGCTTTTATATGGGCGTATCACGTTCATTACGATCAATCTCAGCCGCCGTATTTATCAACACCAGGGGCCTCATGTACTAAGGTTGCGTACGCACAAAAACGTGGCGTACGTCCTTTTCCACGCTCACGTTCAGATGTACAAAACGTGAAATGACCGTAAAAATGTGCGGTCCCCACGCCAGCCAGCTGTCGTACGCACGTTTCTACAGCTATTGTTCCTTTGGCGACACTTAGAGGTGACGCTGGGAAACTGGGAAAAAAGGTGAAAACAATGACTCATCAGAGTGATATGCACATCAGAAGTCCTTTTTCGATCAGATTTTTAAGCGAATTAACTCTTAAAGCGAATTAATTTGTAGCGACATAAGAAGCGCCTAAACGGTTTTCCATCGACAGAATGATTATAGCGAATTAAAATTGTGTCACAATGCCCCGTGTTGAAGCGCATTTTTCTAACCCGCTAGATTTTCCGTTGTCAATGCGCATGCGCGACATTCTATATCGCTTCAGCCGTTTTCCATTACTTTTATGTCGCTAGAACTTTCCCAAAACCACCTCTGCAGAGCGAATTAACTTAGTGCGACAAAATCGGCGTTAGAGCGATATAACCCTTTTTCCATCACATATGTCGCACTAACTTTTGATGCGCATCATTTTAAAGCGCATTATCTTTTTGATGGAAAAAGGAGAGACACACTAATGAACAATTAACACACCTTGCAATTATATGGGTGGCTATAAAAGCATGCGCAATGGATGAAGAAAATTGTTTTAAGAATGGCTGCGTTAGCGTTGTTAGAGGACATCGCAAATGGTCAAATCCGAAGGGCGCTGGAGACGCCGGGGCCGACGGAGGAGACGCCGGGGCCGACGGAGGAGACGCCAGGGCCGACGGAGCAATCCGTGCCCTCTCCTTGCTTGTCTATTCAAAAATAAAAAATGTAAGTTAATAAACACGAGTCAAAGTCTTTAATATCCTGGCATCTTTACGCACGACTTATGTGTATTGCAAGCAGCCAATTGACCAGTATAATTACAGCATTTATGACTTCAGCATATTTACCGTGGGGATGATCGGTGTCCCCTTCATGGGCTCCCACCACTCCGGTGAGAGCCGTGTCACCGATCAAAGCGGCCACTCTCAAATCGAAGGGGGAGAGTTCCCCCACTCCCGTCCCCCCACCTGTTGCGGTCACGCTTCGGCGATGGGCAGAAACCCTCCGCTTCACCTCCACCTTGGGGTCTGACCACTTCTTTTTAATTTCAGAGTGTGTGCGCTGCTGAGACCCCACTGCATTGACGGCCTCGCAAACACTCTCCCACTCACTTCTCTTTTGTTTTGCATTTATCCCTGTTGACAGGGTTCCAAATAGCATATGCTTGCGCATTTCTACCTCGTGGAGCAAAATCTCGAGCTCAGACTCCGTGAAGTTTCGTTTTTTGCCTCTGTTCATGGTGCCAGGTGATCGGATTACGAGGTGAATCTCAGGTCCAGAGGCCTATTTAAATGAAATTGCATATTCAAATGGGCGTGGACAGGGAGGAGTTTGGCACCTCGGCATGTGCGCTCAATTCCACGTGGATTGAGATGTACAAAAGAAACGTGCTTGGATCCATGCGTTCGCACACTTTGATACATCTGAATTTATTTGTGCGTAAGACAGTTTCTTGGTTTTGGCGTACGCCAAGTTTTAGTATGAAATCCACGCAAGTCTTAGTACATGAGGCCCCAAGATCCTTCGTACGCTGGGATTGGTGTGATACGAAGGTTTCGTAAATCTCACGTGGGTCCTATCGTAAGATGAATCATGCGTTCAGATTTGCGCTCATTTCTACGTTCGTTTGATAAATGAGGGCCACTGTCTCAATCTGTGTGTTTGCACGTCCGTGTCGGTGCATTAGTTTATGTAAGTAGTGTAATCCATGTAACTATGGTAACGTTACAGCGCATGGTAGCTGGGGTTTATTATCGGTCCTTGTTGTACGGACATTTGAATATACGAGAGCAGTAACCATGATGGTGTGTTGTTTTTATTGATTCGAAGGGTATGATGACATACGTCAGGATGGCCGCGCGGTCTAAGGTGCTGCGTTCAGGTCGCATTTGGAAAAGGTAAGGAGATTTAAACTCAAAGTGACTGGCTGGCTACGGTGGGGTAGTGGAAATGGGTAATGAGAGGGGTGTCTTTCTGTCTCAATCTTTGTGTGCACGTCCGTGTCTGTGCATTAGTTTATGTAAGTAGTGTAATCCATGTAACTATGGTAAGGTTACAGCGCATGGTAGCTGGGGTTTATTATCGGTCCATGTTTTACGGACATTTGAACATACGAGAGCAGTAACCATGATGGCGTTTGTGTTTATTGATTCGAAGGGTTTGATGAAATACGTCAGGATGGCCGAGCGGTCTAAGGCGCTGCGTTCAGGTCGCATTGTCCTATGGGGGTGTGGTTTCGAATCCCACTTCTGACAAGTTATATGGATCTTGTTGATTGTGATTATCTGTTCAAACTTAGCAATATGGAGAAAATTTGGAAAAGGTAAGGAGATTTAAACTCAAAGTGACTTGCTGGCTAATGTTGGGTAGTGGAAGTGGTTAATGAGATGGGTGTCTGCGTGTCATTCTGTCTCAATCTGTGTGCGTGCGTGTGCATTCGTTTATTTAAGTAGTGTAACCCATGTAACTATGGTAACGTTACAGCGCATGGTAGCTGGGGTTTATTATCGGTCCATGTTTTACGGACATTTGAACATACGAGAGCAGTAACCATGATGGCGTTTTGTGTTTATTGATTCGAAGGGTTTGATGAAATACGTCAGGATGGCCGAGCGGTCTAAGGCGCTGCGTTCAGGTCGCATTGTCCTATGGGGGTGTGCTTTCGAATCCCACTTCTGACAAGTTATATGGATCTTCTTGATTGTGATTATCTGTTCAAACTTAGTAATATGGAGAAAATTTGGAAAAGGTAAGGAGATTTAAACTCAAAGTGACTTGCTGGCTAATGTTGGGTAGTGGAAGTGGTTAATGAGATGGGTGTCTGCGTGTCATTCTGTCTCAATCTGTGTGCGTGCGTGTGCATTAGTTTATTTAAGTAGTGTAACCCATGTAACTATGGTAAAGTTACAGCGCATGGTAGCTGGGGTTTATTATCGGTCCATGTTTTACGGACATTTAAACATACGAGAGCAGTAACCATGATGGTGTGTTGTTTTATTGATTCGAAGGGTATGTTGACATACGTCAGGATGGCCGCGCGGTCTAAGGAGCTGCGTTAAGGTCGTAGTCTCCTCTGGAGGAGAGTGTTCGAATCCCACTTCTGACACTACATCTAGATCTCGTTGATTGTGGTTATTTCTCCAAACTTTGCAAAGTGGTGAACATTTGGAAAAGGTAAGGAGATTTAAACTCAATGTGACTGGCTGGCTACGGTGGGGTAGAGGAAATGGGTAATGAGAGGGGTGTCATTCTGTAACAATCTGTGTGTCTGTGCATTAGTTTATGTAAGTAGTGTAATCCATGTAACTATGGTAAGGTTACAGCGCATGGTAGCTGGCGGTTATTATCGGTCCTTGTTTTACGGACATTTGAACATACAAGAGCAGTAACCATGATGGCGTTTTGTGTTTATTGATTCGAAGGGTAATGTTGAAATACGTCAAGATGGCCGAGCGGTCTAAGGTTTCGTTTTTTGCCTCTGTTCATGGTGCCAGGTGATCGGATTACGAGGTGAATCTCAGGTCCAGAGGCCTATTTAAATGAAATTGCATATTCAAATGAGGGCGTGGACAGGGAGGAGTTTGGCACCTCGGCATGTGCGCTCAATTCCACGTGGATTGAGATGTACAAAAGAAACGTGCTTGGATCCATGCGTTCGCACACTTTGATACATCTGAATTTATTTGTGCGTAAGACAGTTTCTTGGTTTTGGCGTACGCCAAGTTTTAGTATGAAATCCACGCAAGTCTTAGTACATGAGGCCCCAAGATCCTTCGTACGCTGGGATTGGTGTGATACGAAGGTTTCGTAAATCTCACGTGGGTCCTATCGTAAGATGAATCATGCGTTCAGATTTGCGCTCATTTCTACGTTCGTTTGATAAATGAGGGCCACTGTCTCAATCTGTGTGTTTGCACGTCCGTGTCGGTGCATTAGTTTATGTAAGTAGTGTAATCCATGTAACTATGGTAACGTTACAGCGCATGGTAGCTGGGGTTTATTATCGGTCCTTGTTGTACGGACATTTGAATATACGAGAGCAGTAACCATGATGGTGTGTTGTTTTTATTGATTCGAAGGGTATGATGACATACGTCAGGATGGCCGCGCGGTCTAAGGTGCTGCGTTCAGGTCGCATTTGGAAAAGGTAAGGAGATTTAAACTCAAAGTGACTGGCTGGCTACGGTGGGGTAGTGGAAATGGGTAATGAGAGGGGTGTCTTTCTGTCTCAATCTTTGTGTGCACGTCCGTGTCTGTGCATTAGTTTATGTAAGTAGTGTAATCCATGTAACTATGGTAAGGTTACAGCGCATGGTAGCTGGGGTTTATTATCGGTCCATGTTTTACGGACATTTGAACATACGAGAGCAGTAACCATGATGGCGTTTTGTGTTTATTGATTCGAAGGGTTTGATGAAATACGTCAGGATGGCCGAGCGGTCTAAGGCGCTGCGTTCAGGTCGCATTGTCCTATGGGGGTGTGCTTTCGAATCCCACTTCTGACAAGTTATATGGATCTTCTTGATTGTGATTATCTGTTCAAACTTAGTAATATGGAGAAAATTTGGAAAAGGTAAGGAGATTTAAACTCAAAGTGACTTGCTGGCTAATGTTGGGTAGTGGAAGTGGTTAATGAGATGGGTGTCTGCGTGTCATTCTGTCTCAATCTGTGTGCGTGCGTGTGCATTAGTTTATTTAAGTAGTGTAACCCATGTAACTATGGTAAAGTTACAGCGCATGGTAGCTGGGGTTTATTATCGGTCCATGTTTTACGGACATTTAAACATACGAGAGCAGTAACCATGATGGTGTGTTGTTTTTATTGATTCGAAGGGTATGTTGACATACGTCAGGATGGCCGCGCGGTCTAAGGAGCTGCGTTAAGGTCGTAGTCTCCTCTGGAGGAGAGTGTTCGAATCCCACTTCTGACACTACATCTAGATCTCGTTGATTGTGGTTATTTCTCCAAACTTTGCAAAGTGGTGAACATTTGGAAAAGGTAAGGAGATTTAAACTCAATGTGACTGGCTGGCTACGGTGGGGTAGAGGAAATGGGTAATGAGAGGGGTGTCATTCTGTAACAATCTGTGTGTCTGTGCATTAGTTTATGTAAGTAGTGTAATCCATGTAACTATGGTAAGGTTACAGCGCATGGTAGCTGGCGGTTATTATCGGTCCTTGTTTTACGGACATTTGAACATACAAGAGCAGTAACCATGATGGCGTTTTGTGTTTATTGATTCGAAGGGTAATGTTGAAATACGTCAAGATGGCCGAGCGGTCTAAGGTTTCGTTTTTTGCCTCTGTTCATGGTGCCAGGTGATCGGATTACGAGGTGAATCTCAGGTCCAGAGGCCTATTTAAATGAAATTGCATATTCAAATGAGGGCGTGGACAGGGAGGAGTTTGGCACCTCGGCATGTGCGCTCAATTCCACGTGGATTGAGATGTACAAAAGAAACGTGCTTGGATCCATGCGTTCGCACACTTTGATACATCTGAATTTATTTGTGCGTAAGACAGTTTCTTGGTTTTGGCGTACGCCAAGTTTTAGTATGAAATCCACGCAAGTCTTAGTACATGAGGCCCCAAGATCCTTCGTACGCTGGGATTGGTGTGATACGAAGGTTTCGTAAATCTCACGTGGGTCCTATCGTAAGATGAATCATGCGTTCAGATTTGCGCTCATTTCTACGTTCGTTTGATAAATGAGGGCCACTGTCTCAATCTGTGTGTTTGCACGTCCGTGTCGGTGCATTAGTTTATGTAAGTAGTGTAATCCATGTAACTATGGTAACGTTACAGCGCATGGTAGCTGGGGTTTATTATCGGTCCTTGTTGTACGGACATTTGAATATACGAGAGCAGTAACCATGATGGTGTGTTGTTTTTATTGATTCGAAGGGTATGATGACATACGTCAGGATGGCCGCGCGGTCTAAGGTGCTGCGTTCAGGTCGCATTTGGAAAAGGTAAGGAGATTTAAACTCAAAGTGACTGGCTGGCTACGGTGGGGTAGTGGAAATGGGTAATGAGAGGGGTGTCTTTCTGTCTCAATCTTTGTGTGCACGTCCGTGTCTGTGCATTAGTTTATGTAAGTAGTGTAATCCATGTAACTATGGTAAGGTTACAGCGCATGGTAGCTGGGGTTTATTATCGGTCCATGTTTTACGGACATTTGAACATACGAGAGCAGTAACCATGATGGCGTTTTGTGTTTATTGATTCGAAGGGTTTGATGAAATACGTCAGGATGGCCGAGCGGTCTAAGGCGCTGCGTTCAGGTCGCATTGTCCTATGGGGGTGTGGTTTCGAATCCCACTTCTGACAAGTTATATGGATCTTCTTGATTGTGATTATCTGTTCAAACTTAGTAATATGGAGAAAATTTGGAAAAGGTAAGGAGATTTAAACTCAAAGTGACTTGCTGGCTAATGTTGGGTAGTGGAAGTGGTTAATGAGATGGGTGTCTGCGTGTCATTCTGTCTCAATCTGTGTGCGTGTGTGTGCATTAGTTTATTTAAGTAGTGTAACCCATGTAACTATGGTAAAGTTACAGCGCATGGTAGCTGGGATTTATTATCGGTCCATGTTTTACGGACATTTAAACATACGAGAGCAGTAACCATGATGGTGTGTTGTTTTTATTGATTCGAAGGGTATGTTGACATACGTCAGGATGGCCGCGCGGTCTAAGGAGCTGCGTTAAGGTCGTAGTCTCCTCTGGAGGAGAGTGTTCGAATCCCACTTCTGACACTACATCTAGATCTCGTTGATTGTGGTTATTTTTCCAAACTTTGCAAAATGGTGAACATTTGGAAAAGGTAAGGAGATTTAAACTCAATGTGACTGGCTGGCTACGGTGGGGTAGAGGAAATGGGTAATGAGAGGGGTGTCATTCTGTAACAATCTGTGTGTCTGTGCATTAGTTTATGTAAGTAGTGTAATCCATGTAACTATGGTAAGGTTACAGCGCATGGTAGCTGGCGGTTATTATCGGTCCTTGTTTTACGGACATTTGAACATACAAGAGCAGTAACCATGATGGCGTTTTGTGTTTATTGATTCGAAGGGTAATGTTGAAATACGTCAAGATGGCCGAGCGGTCTAAGGCGCTGCGTTCAGGTCGCAGTCTCCTCTGGAGCCGTGGGTTCGATTCCCACATCGGAGAAGACATTTGGATCTCGTTGATTGTGATTATCTGTTCAAACTTTTTAATATGGAGAACATTTGGAAAAGGTAAGGAGGTTTAAACTCAAAGTGACTGGCTGGCTACTTTGGGGTAGTAGAAAGGGGAAATGAGAGGGGTGTCTTTCTGTCTCAATCTGTGTGTTTGCACGTCTGTGTCGGTGCATTAGTTTATGTAAGTAGTGTAATCCATGTAACTATGGTAACGTTACAGCGCATGGTAGCTGGGGTTTATTATCGGTCCTTGTTGTACGGACATTTGAACATACGAGAGCAGTAACCATGATGTGTGTTGTGTTTATTGATTCGAAGGGTAATGTTGAATTATGTCAGGATGGCCGAGCGGTCTAAGGCGCTGCGTTCAGGTCGCAGTCTCCTCTGGAGGCGTGGGTTCGATTCCCACATCGGAGAAGACATTTGGATCTCGTTGATTGTGATAATCTGTTCAAACTTTTTAATATGGAGAACATTTGGAAAAGGTAAGGAGGTTTAAACTCAAAGTGACTGGCTGGCTACTTTGGGGTAGTAGAAAGGGGAAATGAGAGGGGTGTCTTTCTGTCTCAATCTGTGTGTTTGCACGTCTGTGTCGGTGCATTAGTTTATGTAAGTAGTGTAATCCATGTAACTATGGTAACGTTACAGCGCATGGTAGCTGGGGTTTATTATCGGTCCTTGTTGTACGGACATTTGCACATACGAGAACCGTAACCATGATGGTGTGTTGTGTTTATTGATTCGAAGGGTAATGTTGAAATTCGTCTGGATGGCCGAGCGGTCTAAGGCGCTGCGTTCAGGTCGCAGTCTCCTCTGGAGGCGTGGGTTCGAATCCCACTTCTGACAAGACATATGGATCTCGTTGATTGTGTTTATCTGTTCAAACTTTGTAATATGGAGAAAATTTGTAAAAGGTGAGGAGATTTACACTCAAAGTGACTCGCTGGCTAATGTTGGGTAGTGGAAATAGTTAATGAGATGGGTATCTGCGTCTCAATCTGTGTGCGTGCGTGTGCATTAGTTTATGTAAGTAGTGTAACCCATGTAACTATGGTAACGTTACAGCGCATGGTAGCTGGGGTTTATTATCGGTCCTTATTTTACGGACATTTAAACATACGAGAGCAGTAACCATGATGGTGTGTTGTTTTTATTGATTCGATGGGTATGATGACATACGTGAGGATGGCCGCGCGGTCTAAGGTGCTGCGTTCAGGTCGCAGTATCCTCTGGAGACGGGTTCGAATCCCAGTTCCGACACTACATCTAGTTCTCGTTGATTGTGTTTATCTGTTCAAACCTTGTAATATGGAGAAAATTTGTAAATGGTGAGGACATTTACACTCAAAGTGACTCGCTGGCTAATGTTGGGTAGTGGAAATGGTTAATGAGATGGGTGTCTGCTAGGGATGCAAACAATTAATCGATTATCGATTAATTGTCGATAAGAGATTACTCGATTAAAATAAATTACTTGCAATCAATCGCATTTTAACCCGTAATTCCCCAACCGTCCACGTGAGGGCGCACTTGACGCCAGACGTACTTGACGCACACGCGGGAACACAAGCGGGAACACAAGCAAAGCAGTGCCGTGTTCCAATACCCGTACTTCCATGAGTATACTTAAAGGAAGTATACTATCCGCACTGGCTACTACGTTAATTTTTCAAATGTGAGTGCTGTTCCAAATCGAGTACTCCGTGGTGCACTAACCGGAAATTACGATCACGACTGCCGCCGTGGCTCCTCCCCCGCAATAAACATCCCGCTTTGAACGGTGAACTATTTACGCCTAGCAGCTATAAAAAGCTATAAAAACTATAAAAACTACAAAATGACTCTATTAATGCAGGCTATGTGGAAAATGCGCCGACTTTGGCTTTGCCTGGCTCCGCCTCTTCTGCTACGTAGCTAAGAAGGCTGCCGTTCAGTTCAGTACGGGGAGTGTCCTTCGATCCACACTTCACGATTAGCCCGTTTTGAGTACGGCATCCGGGTGACGGGTCCTTGAAGTATACTTCTTTTCGCCGGATCTGAATTGGAGTACTGCGTACTCAAATTTTGGCTAGTAAGTACGGACAGTACGGGTATTGGAACACGGCAGGACAAGACAAACGAAAAGCGGGACACTGACACGATGAAGAGGGCAAAACGGAGTGCAGTATGGAGCCACTTTAAGTTGGTTAATGACGACAAAGACGGCAAATGCACAATATGTGGAAGTATTTTAAAGTAAACAACTAAACGACTTCGTTGAATTACCACCTAAATGTGTCACATTCAGAAGGAAATTCAGCTTCTCAGAAGAATTGCCGCTTATCAATTAATCGATCATCGATCGATAAGATGAAACAACTATCGATTAATGAATTACTCGATAATTTGCATCCCTAGTGTCTGCGTCTCAATCTGTGTGCGTGCGTGTGCATTAGTTTATGTAATAGTGTAACCAATGTAACTATGGTAACGTTACAGCGCATGTAGCTGGGGTTTATCATCGTCCTTGTTTTACGGACATTTAAACATACGAGAGAGTAACCATGATGGTGTTGTTGTTTATTGATTCGAAGGGTAGGTTGACATACGTCAGGATGGCCGCGCGGTCTAAGGGCTTCGTTAAGGTCGTAGTCTCCTCTCGGAGGCGCGTGTTCGAATCCCACTTCTGACACTCACATCTAGATCTCGTTGATTGTGGTGATTTCTCCAAACTGTGTAAAATGGTGAACATTTGGTAAAGGTAAGGAGATTTAAACTTCAAGTGACTGGCTGGCTCGGTGGGGTAGAGGAATATGGCAATGAGAGGGGTGTCATTCTGTCACAATTCTGTGTGTCTGTGCATTAGTTCATGTAAGTAGTGTAATCCCATGTAACTATGGTAAGGTTACAGCGCATGGTAGCTGGCGGTTATTATCGGTCCTTGTTTTACGGACATTTGAACATACAAGAGCAGTAACCATGATGGCGTTTTGTGTGGAATTGATTCGAAGGGTCTGATGATATACGTCAGGATGGCCGAGATGTCTAAGGCGCTGCGTTCAGGTCGCAGTCTCCTCTGGAGCCGTGGGTTCGGAATCCACCTTCTGACATTACATTTGGATCTCGTTGATTGTGATTATCTGTTCAAAACTTTGTTAATATGGAGAACATTTGGAAAAGGTAAGGAGGTTTAAACTCAAAGTGACTGGCTGGCTTACTTGGGGTAGTAGAAAGGGGAAATGAGAGGGGTGTCTTTCTGTCTCAATCTGTGTGTTTGCACGTCTGTGTCGGTGCATTAGTTTAATAGTAAGTAGTGTAATCCATGTAACTATGGTAACGTTACAGCGCATGGTAGCTGGGGTTTATTAGCGGTCCTTGTTGTACGGACATTTGAACATACGAGAGCAGTAACCATGATGGTGTGTCTGTGTTTATTGATTCGAAGGGTAATGTTGAAATATGTCAGGATGGCCCGAGCGGTCTAAGGAGCTGCGTCAGGTCGTAGTCTCCTCTGGAGGCGTGGGTTCGAATTCCCACATTCGGAGAATACATTTGGATCTCGTTGATTGTGATTATCTGTTCAAACTTTGTAATATGGAGATAATTTGGAAAAGGTAAGGAGATTTAAACTCAAAGTGACTGGCTGGCTACAGTTGGGGTAGTGGAAATGGGTAATGAGAGGGGTGTCATTCTGTCTCAATCTGTGTGTGTGTCTGTGCATTAGTTTATGTAAGTAGTGTAATCCATGTAACTATGGTAACGTTACAGCGCATGGTTTGCTGGGGTTTATTATCGGTCCTTGTTTTACGGACATTTGAACATACAAGAGCAGTAACCATGATGGCGTTTTGTGTTGATTGATTCAAAGGGACTGATGAAATAGGTCAGGATGGCCGAGCGGTCTAAGGCGCTGCGTGTTCAGGTCGCAGTCTCCTCTGGAGGCGTGGGTTAGAATCCCACTTCTGACATTACATTTGGATCTCGTTTATTGTGATTATCTGTTCAAACTTTGTAAAATGGAGAACATTTGGAAAAGGTAAGGAGATTGAACTCAAAGTGACTGGCTGGCTACGGTGGGGTAGAGGAAATGGGTAATGAGAGGGGTGTCATTCTGTCTCAATCTGTGTGTCTGTGCATTAGTTTTATGTAAGTAGTGTAATCCATGTAACTATGGTAAGGTTACAGCGCAAGGTAGCTGGGGTTATTATCGGTCCTTGTTTTACGGGACATTTGAACATACAAGAGCATTAACCATGATGGCGTTTTGTGTTCATTGATTCGAAGAGTCTGATGCAATACGTCAGGATGGGTCCGAGCGGGTCTAAGGCGCTGCGTTCAGGTCGCAGTCTCCTCTGGAGGCGTGGGTCTCGTTGATTGTGATTATCTGTTCAAACTTTGTAATATGGAGAACATTTGGAAAAGGTAAGGATATTTAACTCAAAGTGACTGGCTGGCTACGTTGGGGTAGTAGAAAGGGGACATGAGAGGGCTGTCTTTCTGTCTCAATTTGTGTGTTTTGCACGTCCATGTCGGTGCATTAGTTTGATGTAAGTAGTGTAACCCATGTAACTATGGTAACGTTACAGCGCATGGTAGCTGGGGTTTATTATCGGTCCTTGTTTTACGGACATTTGAACATACAAGAGCAGTAACCATGATGGCCGTTTTGTGTTGATTGATTCGAAGGATGTGATGAAATACGTCAGGATGGCCGAGCGGTCTAAGGCGCTGCGTTCAGGTCGCAGTCTCCCCTGGAGGCGGGGTTCGAATCCCACTTCGACACTACATTTTGATCTTTGTTGATTGTGATTATCTGTTCAAACTTTAGTAAATATGGAGAAAATTTTGAAAAGGTAAGGAGTTTTAACTCAAAAGTGACTAGCTGGCTAATGTGGGGTAGTGGAAATGGTTAATGATGATGGGTGTCTGCGTGTCATTCTGTCCTCAATTGTTGTGCGATGGTTGCATTAGTTTATGGTAAGTAGTGTACCCATGTAACTATGGTAACGTTACAGCGCATGGTAGCTGGGGTTTATTACGGTCCTGTTTTACGGACATTTGAACATACAAGAGCAGTAACCATGATGGCGTTTTGTGTTGATTGATTCGAAGGATCTGATTGAAATACGTCAGGATGGCCGAGCGGTCTAAGGGCTGCGTTCAGGTCGCAGTCTCCTCTGGAGGCGTGGTGTTTCTCGTTGATTGTGATTATCTGTTCACACTTTGTAAAATGGAGAACATTGGGAAAAGGTAAGGAGTTTTAAACTCAAAGTGACTGGCTGGCTACTTTGGGGTAGTAGAAAGGGGAAATGAGAGGGCTGTCTTTCTGTCTCAATCTGTGTGTTTGCACGTCCGTGTCGGTGCATTAGTTTATGTAAGTAGTGTAATCCATGTAACTATGGTAACGTTACAGCGCATGGTAGCTGCGGTTTATTATCGGTCCTTGTTTTACGGACATTTGAACATACAAGAGCAGTAACCATGATGGCGTTTTGTGTTGATTGATTCGAAGGGTCTGATGTAAAAGGTCAGGATGGCCGAGCGGTCTAAGGCGCTGCGTTCAGGTCGCAGTCTCCTCTGGAGGCGTGGGTTCGAATCCCACTTCTGACATTACATTTGGATCTCGTTTATTGTGATTATCTGTTCAAACTTTGTAAAATGGAGAACATTTGGAAAAGGTAAGGAGATTGAAACTCAAAGTGACTGGCTGGCTACGGTGGGGTAGAGGAAATGGGTAATGAGAGGGGTGTCATTCTGTCTCAATCTGTGTGTCTGTGCATTAGTTTATGTAAGTAGTGTAATCCATGTAACTATGGTAAGGGTTACAGCGCATGGTAGCTGGGGTTTATTATCGGTCCTTGTTTTACGGACATTTGAACATACAAGAGCAGTAACCATGATGGCGATTTTGTGTTGATTGATTCGAAGAGGTTGATGCAATACGTCAGGATGGCCGAGCGGTCTAAGGCGCTGCGTTCAGGTCGCAGTCTCCTCTGGAGGCGTGTGTCCGAATCCCACTTCTGACAAGACATATGGATCTCGTTGTTTGTGATTATCTGTTCAAATTAGTAATATGGAGAAAATTTGGAAAAGGTAAGGAGTTTTAAACTCAAAGTGACTCGCTGGCTAATGTTGGGTAGTGGAAATGGTTAATGAGATGGGTGGTCCTGCGTGTCATTCTGTCACAATTGTTGTGCGTGTGCAGTAGTTTATGTAAGTAGTGTAACCCATGTAACTATGGTAACGTTACAGCGCATGGTAGCTGGGGTTATTATCGGTCCATGTTGTATGGACATTTGATCATACGAGAGCAGTAACCATGATGGTGTGTTGTGTTTATTGATTCGAAGGGTAATGTTGAATTACGTCAGGATGGCCGAGTGGTCGAAGGCGCTGTGTTCAGGTCGCAGTCTCCCCTGGAGGCGTTGGTTCGAATCCCCACTTCTGACATTTTGATCTTGTTGATTGTGATTATCTGTTCAAACTTTTTAATATGGAGAACATTTGGAAAAGGTAAGGATATTTAAACTCAAAGTGACTGGCTGGCTACGTTGGGGTAGTAGAAAGGGGAAATGAGAGGGCTGTCTTTCTGTCTCAATTTGTGGTGTTTGCACGTCCAGTGTCGGTGCATTAGTTTATGTAAGTAGTGTAACCCATGTAACTATGGTAACGTTACAGCGCATGGTAGCTGGGGTTTATTATCGGTCCTTGTTTTACGGACATTTGAACATACAAGAGCAGTAACCATGATGGCGTTTTGTGTTGATTGATTCGAAGGGACAGATGAAAAAGGTCAGGATGGCAGAGCGGTCTAAGGCGCTGCGTTCAGGTCGTAGTCTCCTCTGGAGGCGTGGGTTCGAATCCCACTTCTGACATTACATTTGGATCTCGTTTATTGTGATTATCTGTTCAAACTTTGTAAAATGGAGAACATTTGGAAAGGTAAGGATATTTAAACTCAAAGTGACTGGCTGGCTACTTTGGGGTAGTAGAAAGGGGAAATGAGAGGGCTGTCTTTCTGTCTCAATCTTTGTGTGCACGTCCGTGTCGGTGCATTAGTTTATGTAAGTAGTGTAATCCATGTAACTATGGTAACGTTACAGCGCATGGTAGCTGCGGTTTATTATCGGTCCTTGTTTTACGGACATTTGAACATACAAGAGCAGTAACCATGATGGCGTTTTGTGTTGATTGATTCGAAGGGTCTGTTGTAAAAGGTCAGGATGGCCGAGCGGTCTAAGGCGCTGCGTTCAGGTCGCAGTCTCCTCTGGAGGCGTGGGTTCGAATCCCACTTCTGACATTACATTTGGATCTCGTTTATTGTGATTATCTGTTTCAAACTTTGTAAAATGGAGAACATTTGGAAAAGGTAAGGAGATTGAAACTCAAAGTGACTGGCTGGCTACGGTGGGGTAGAGGAAATGGGTAATGAGAGGGGTGTCATTCTGTCTCAATCTGCTGTGTCTGTGCATTAGTTTATGTAAGTAGTGTAATCCATGTAACTATGGTAAGGTTACAGCGCATGGTAGCTGGGGTTTCTTATCGGTCCTGTTTTTACGGACATTTGAACATACAAGAGCAGTAACCATGATTGCGATTTTGTGTTGATTGATTCGAAGAGGTGATGCAATACGTCAGGATGGCCCGAGCGGTCTAAGGCGCTGCGTTCAGGTCGCAGTCTCCTCTGGAGGCGTGTGTCCGAATCCCACTTCTGACAAGACATATGGATCTCGTTGTTTGTGATTATCTGTTCAAATTAGTAATTCTGGAGAAAATTTGGAAAAGGAAAGGAGTTTTTAACACTCAAAGTGACTCGCTGGCTAATGTTAGGGTAGTGGAAATGGTTAATGAGATGGGTGTCTGCGTGTCATTCTGTCACAATTGTTGTGCGTGTGCATTAGTTTATGTAAGTAGTGTAACCCATGTAACTATTGTAAGTTTACAGCGCATGGTAGCTGGGGTTTATTATCGGTCCATGTTGTATGGACATTTGATCATACGAGAGCAGTAACCATGATGGTGTGTTGTGTTTATTGATTCGAAGGGTAATGTTGAATTACGTCAGGATGGCCGACGTGGTTCTAAGGCGCTGCTGTTTCAGGTCGCAGTCTCCCCTGGAGGCGTTTGGTTCGAATCCCACTTCTGACATTTTGATCTTGTTGATTGTGATTATCTGTTCAAACTTTTTAATATGGAGAACATTTGGAAAAGGTAAGGAGTTTTAAACTCAAAGTGACTGGCTGGCTACGTTTGGGGTAGTAGAAAGGGGAAATGAGAGGGCTGTCTTTCTGTCTCAATTTGTGTGTTTGCACGTCCGTGTCGGTGCATTAGTTTATGTAAGTAGTGTAATCCATGTAACTATGGTAACGTTACAGCGCATGGTAGCTGGGGTTATTATCGGTCCATGTTTTACGGACATTTGAACATACAAGAGCAGTAACCATGATGGCGTTTTGTGTTGATTGATTCGAAGAGTCTGATGAAAAAGGTCAGGATGGCCGAGCGGTCTAAGGCGCTGCGTTCAGGTCGCAGTCTCCTCTGGAGGCGTGGGTTCGAATCCCACTTTCTGACATTCCATTTTGGATCTCGTTATTGTGATTATCTGTTCAAACTTTGTTAAAATGGAGAACATTTGGAAAAGGTAAGGAGATTGAAAACTCAAAGTGACTGGCTGGCTACGGTGGGGGTAGAGGAAATGGGTAATGAGAGGGGTGTCATTCTGTCTCAATCTGTGTGTCTGTGCATTAGTTTATTGTACGTAGTGTAATCATGTAACTATGGTAAGGTTACAGCGCATGGTAGCTGGGGTTTATTATCGGTCCTTGTTTTACGGACATTTTGAACGTACAAGAGCTAGTAACCATGATGGCGTTTTGTGTTGATTGATTCGAAGGGTCTGATGAAAAAGGTCAGGATGGCCGAGCGGTCTAAGGCGCTGCGTTCAGGTCGCAGTCTCCTCTGGAGGCGTGGGTTCGAATCCCACTTCTGACATTACATTTGGATCTCGTTTATTGTGATTATCTGTTCAAACTTTGTAAAATGGAGAACATTTGGAAAAGGTAAGGAGATTGAAACTCAAAGTGACTGGCTGGCTACGGTGGGGTAGAGGAAATGGGTAATGAGAGGGGTGTCATTCTGTCTCAATCTGTGTGTCTGTGCATTAGTTTATTTAAGTAGGGTAATCCATGTAACTATGGTAAGGTTACAGCGCATGGTAGCTGGGGTTTATTATCGGTCCTTGTTTTACGGACATTTGAACATACAAGAGCAGTAACCATGATGGCGTTTTGTGTTGATTGATTCGAAGGATCTGATGAAATACGTCAGGATGGCCGAGCGGTCTAAGGCGCTGCGTTCAGGTCGCAGTCTCCTCTGGAGGCGTGGGTTCTCGTTGATTGTGATTATCTGTTCAAACTTTGTAATATGGAGAACATTTGGAAAAGGTAAGGATATTTAAACTCAAAGTGACTGGCTGGCTACGTTGGGGTAGTAGAAAGGGGAAATGAGAGGGCTGTCTTTTTGTCTCAATTTGTGTGTTTGCACGTCCATGTCGGTGCATTAGTTTATGTAAGTAGTGTAACCCATGTAACTATGGTAACGTTACAGCGCATGGTAGCTGGGGTTTATTATCGGTCCTTGTTTTACGGACATTTGAACATACAAGAGCAGTAACCATGATGGCGTTTTGTGTTGATTGATTCGAAGGATCTGATGAAATACGTCAGGATGGCCGAGCGGTCTAAGGCGCTGCGTTCAGGTCGCAGTCTCCTCTGGAGGCGTGGGTTCTCTTTGATTGTGATTATCTGTTCAAAACTTTTTAATATGGAGAACATTTGGAAAAGGTAAGGATATTTAAACTCAAAGTGACTGGCTGGCTACGTTGGGGTAGTAGAAAGGGGAAATGAGAGGGCTGTCTTTCTGTCTCAATTTGTGTGTTTGCACGTCCATGTCGGTGCATTAGTTTATGTAAGTAGTGTAACCCATGTAACTATGGTAACGTTACAGCGCATGGTAGCTGGGGTTTATTATCGGTCCTTGTTTTACGGACATTTGAACATACAAGAGCAGTAACCATGATGGCGTTTTGTGTTGATTGATTCGAAGGATCTGATGAAATACGTCAGGATGGCCGAGCGGTCTACGGCGCTGCGTTCAGGTCGCAGTCTCCTCTGGAGGCGTGGGTTCTCGTTGATTGTGATTATCTGTTCAAACTTTGTAATATGGAGAACATTTGGAAAAGGTAAGGATATTTAAACTTAAAGTGACTGGCTGGCTACGGTGGGGTAGTGGAAATGGGTAATGAGAGGGGTGTCTTTCCGGCACAATCTTTGTGTGCACGTCCGTGTCTGTGCATTAGTTTATGTAAGTAGTGTAATCCATGTAACTATGGTAAGGTTACAGCGCATGGTTGCTGGGGTTTATTATCGGTCCATGTTTTACGGACATTTGAACATACGAGAGCAGTAACCATGATGTCGTTTTGTTTTTATTGATTCGAAGGGTCCGATGAAAATGGTCAGGATGGCCGAGCGGTCTAAGGCGCTGCGTTCAGGTCGCAGTCTCCACTGGAGGCGTGGGTTCGAATCCCACTTCTGACATTACATTTGGATCTCGTTTATTGTGATTATCTGTTCAAACTTTGTAAAATGGAGAACATTTGGAAAAGGTAAGGAGATTGAAACTCAAAGTGACTGGCTGGCTAGGGTGGGGTAGAGGAAATGGGTAATGAGAGGGGTGTCATTCTGTGTGTCTGTGCATTAGTTTATGTTGTCCTAGAATGTAATAAGTTACATGAACACATGTTATATACGATGAATGAATTGCTGCATTTAAGTGTAAAAAGCTAATTCTTTACATTTCACTTCAGTAAATGGAATTAGTAATGCTAACTCATAATACACTTGTCACAATAACTCTAGATATAAGAGTTATCTTTACTTAAATAAATTAAGTACCAGCAATTATTTTATGTGAGTTAGTAAACTTAAATAGTTCAAGGCAATCGGTTTCCTCAAATAGTTTAAGTTGAACTAACTTATCAGGTTTTACAGTGCACTACATTTTGATCTTGTTGATTGTGATAATCTGTTCAAACTTTTTAATATGGAGAACATTTGGAAAAGGTAAGGATATTTAAACTCAAAGTGACTGGCTGGCTACGTTGGGGTAGTAGAAAGGGGAAATGAGAGGGCTGTCTTTCTGTCTCAATTTGTGTGTTTGCACGTCCGTGTCGGTGCATTAGTTTATGTAAGTAGTGTAACCCATGTAACTATGGTAACGTTACAGCGCATGGTAGCTGGGGTTTATTATCGGTCCTTGTTTTACGGACATTTGAACATACAAGAGCAGTAACCATGATGGTGTTTTGTGTTGATTGATTCGATGGATCTGATGTAATACGTCAGGATGGCCGAGCGGTCTAAGGCGCTGCGTTCAGGTCGCAGTCTCCTCTGGAGGCGTGGGTTCGAATCCCACTTCTGACATTAAATTTTGATCTTGTTGATTGTGATTATCTGTTCAAACTTTGTAATATGGAGAACATTTGGAAAAGGCAAGGAGGTTTAAACTCAAAGTGACTGGCTGGCCACGGTGGGGTAGTGGAAATGGGTAATGAGAGGGGTGTCTTTCCGTCTCAATCTTTGTGTGCACGTCCGTGTCTGTGCATTAGTTTATGTAAGTAGTGTAATCCATGTAACTATGGTAAGGTTACAGCGCATGGTTGCTGGGGTTTATTATCGGCCCATGTTTTACGGACATTTGAACATACGAGAGCAGTAACCATGATGGCGTTTTGTTTTGATTGATTCGAAGGGTCTGATGAAAAATGTCAGGATGGCCGAGCGGTCTAAGGCGCTGCGTTCAGGTCGCAGTCTTCTCTGGAGGCGTGGGTTCGAATCCCACTTCTGACATTACATTTGGATCTCGTTAATTGTGATTATCTGTTCAAACTTTGTAATATGGAGAAAATTTGGAAAAGGCAAGGAGGTTTAAACTCAAAGTGACTGGCTCGCTACTTTGGGGTAGTAGAAAGGGGGAATGAGAGGGCTGTCTTTCTGTCTCAATCTGTGTGTTTGCACGTCCGTGTCGGTGCATTAGTTTATGTAAGTAGTGTAATCCATGTAACTATGGTAACGTTACAGCGCATGGTAGCTGGGGTTTATTATCGGTCCTTGTTTTACGGACATTTGAACATACAAGAGCAGTAACCATGATGGCGTTTTGTGTTGATTTATTCGAAGGATCTGATGAAATACGTCAGGATGGCCGAGCGGTCTAAGGTGCTGCGTTCAGGTCGCAGTCTCCTCTGGAGGCGTGGGTTCTCGTTGATTGTGATTATCTGTTCAAACTTTGTAATATGGAGAACATTTGGAAAAGGTAAGGAGGTTTAAACTCAAAGTGACTGGCTGGCTTCTTTGGGGTAGTAGAAAGGGGAAATGAGAGGGGTGTCTTTCTGTCTCAATCTGTGTGTTTGCACGTCCGTGTCGGTGCATTAGTTTATGTAAGTAGTGTAATCCATGTAACTATGGTAAGGTTACAGCGCATGGTAGCTGGGGTTTATTATCGGTCCTTGTTTTACGGACATTTGAACATACAAGAGCAGTAACCATGATGGCGTTTTGTGTTGATTGATTCGAAGAGTCTGTTGCAATACGTCAGGATGGCCGAGCGGTCCAAGGCGCTGCGTTCAGGTCGCAGTCTCCTCTGGTGGCGTGGGTTCGAATCCCATTTCTGACACTACATCTTGATCTTGTTGATTGTTATTATCTGTTCAAACTTTGTAAATATGGAGGAAATTTGGAAAAGGTAAGGAGATTTAAACTCAAAGTGACTGGCTGGCTACGGTGGGGTAGTGGAAATGGGTAATGAGAGGGGTGTCTTTCCGTCTCAATCTTTGTGTGCACGTCCGTGTCTGTGCATTAGTTTGTGTAAGTAGTGTAATCCATGTAACTATGGTAAGGTTACAGCGCATGGTTGCAGCGGTTTTTGTCGTGGAAATATCAATCATAACTAATAATATACAATCACACACAAATTATATTAACCTTGTTTATATAATTATTACATTCGAAGGAACTGTATACATTCTCCCTGTAACTTAAGTTAATTCGTATTCAAGTTCCCACTGGAGCCAGGAAGTCTGGTTTTGTGACCAGGCCAATCGACTGACTTCTTTGTAGTGTAAACTCGTTTACAGCCAAACCTGTAGACATGTCCAATAACCACCCATTGTATTACAAATTTACTTGGCTTAAGGTCACTCCCACTTCCTTCCCATAATGTTAATGTTCCCTATAAGAATCTTGTGAATCTATTGTCTCGGCGAATGTGTTCTTGGTAAACTTTGCTGCCAGTACTTTTCCCATGATCATGCTTTAAGATTAAATCAAATATTTCGCTGTCCGACGTGTCCGTGAGAGAACTTTCTCTTCATCAAATGGCGTTGTCGGCAGGATCCCAATATGAGATCATCAGACTGGTAAGTTATGTTTCTTTTAAATGACTATCTTGCCATTCTGACCCTCTGACGGGATCCGGAATTTGGAAAATAGATAAACACATGTGATTAGGATCTGACCTGGACCTTTGGAGGCGATTAGCACTAAAACAACTATTCAGCTAAAGAGGGGATAAGTGGACATAGTTGCCTGCCTTTGGTATGATGAAAGTAAAGATCTATTTCAAATAGGGCTGATAATTGCACCCACGGGAAGAAGTTATTTAATTTTGACGCGGACCTTTGCACCGTTTCTGCACTGACAGAAACGGTTCAAAGGTATGATGAATGGACACTAGAGATCTATTTCAAATAGGGCTGATGATTGCACCCACGGGAAAATCGATCTAAAAGCATGAGGTTTCATTTAAATTCTTATTTAGGCGGAGGCTCTGTCTGATATTTTTTGCTAAAATATCCAAGAATTAGGAATCCCTACGAATTGATAATCCGTACTACGTAGGCATCAATGATTGGCCAGTAGTAGACTGTTTGTTACTACGAATGGAAAGCTTGTGCCGTGCGAATCATTAGCAAGATTTCGCTCTGCAGATTAACTCTTGTTATGTGACGAATGCAGGAATGTTGGCGGAGAACGTTTTGATTACTCTCAGTAAGGGTAACAACCCTCCAAAGAACTACGTACATTACAAGAGTTACGTTGGTGTGTTAATGAACTGTGTATCCCAAGTAGAACACATTCAGTAAGTAGCCCGGTAATAAAACAGTTTGGGACCCCACATCCGGCCAACCAGTGAATGTATTTGCTTGGACCTCAGATGAATGGGTAATGTACGTCCCTCGGAAGTTATGCAATTCTGACCCAGGACCTTTGAACGTTTCTGTACTGACAGACCTTTCACTGGTATGATGAATAGATAAAGATCTATTTCAAATAGGGCTGATAATTGCACCCACGGGAAGAAGTTATTTAATTTTGACCCGGACCTTTGCACCGTTTCTGCACTGACAGAAACGGTTCAAAGGTATGATGAATGGACACTAGAGATCTATTTCAAATAGGGCTGCACCCACGGTAAAACCAAGTAGGATGAATTGAGTGGCCTCATGTTGTTTGAACCTGAATGAAATGTACATAAAATAGAGGAGCCTCCCAACCTAAAGACACCAACGACGGCGAAAAATTTGATTTAACCACTGTTCAACTTTTCTTGTCATGTTACTAAACTTATTTTATTTCAGAAAAGTGGACGAGTGGTAAAACTAAATATAATAGAGAAATAACGTCCGGCCTTTACGGACGCAAACAGTGCCAGCAGGTAAGTATGGCACTGAAACAACTGAGGGAATAGGCCCCCCTCCGTTGTGAAAAGAAAAAATATATAAAAAACATCGTTGTGTTTCATCCCAATTGTTATGTTATGTATTTTTCGCGCCGTATTTCTATCCTTTCTTTCCATGCTTTGCTTTCATGTTGTCTACAACCTCTTGTAGACCCTTCTTCTTTCCACAGCGCTGGAGAAGCAGTTTTACGCCGTCCTGAAATTCGAAATGTATTTGAATGCGATTGTAATAGATTTACTGCTGAGTTGTATTAATATGATCTGAGAGATCGTATAGATTTTTTTCAGATAAATAGCAATGCCCAAGGAACGAATGCCCGAAAAACGTAGCAGTTCAAGACACTGATCGAGAGCCAGAGGACAATTCAACTCCACAAAAGTTTATTCTTCAAACAGGTTTGATTGATAAACCACGAGTGAGTACCTTGAAACTAACATAGAAATAAATAAATCGGGCTCCTTTGAGACATTGACTTTACTCTGATTTACAAATTTGTACAAAATATATTAATATCATTCAGTTAGATAACATTTCTTTGTTTCTTTATCAAACAGATCTGTGGTCTCCATTTACGTTGAGTTCCACATGTTTTAAAATTATTAAATAACATTAACATAGCCTACTTTTAGCATTAAAGAATTCATGACGTAAAACTATAACAAAAGTGATTGTATTTTGTTTCGTATATCCCTATCTGTTGTATCAGCTGTGTGTGTATTCCTTTATTCGTATTAATTTGTTTGTGTTTTCTTTCCAAAAGAACGTCTGACTCCCACAGTCATAAAGAGTAAAATGGGCGCCAATTCATCAAAACGGGACGCTAAGGTGACAATAACGGTATCTAAGCAAATTAAAAAACGAGCGGACGTGGTAAGAACTCGCTATGGCAGTGGTTTTCAAACTGTGGGGCGCGCCCAGAGTTCTTCAGGGGGGGCGCGACGTGAGAAAAAAATAAACCCGAAGAAAAACCTGAAAGTCGATGATTCAAATCATCAATCGTACTTCAACTGTAGAAGTAACCTAACTAAATCAATTTTCAACCGTTTATCTTCGTGCAAACCATTTAACAAGTCTACACACTTGTATCTTCAATCATATCCAAACAGAATTTCGATATCATTTAAAATTTCTTCAGAACCACCGTTTTAGTTTCATACCGCTTCGTTTTCAGCTGTTTTCATTGAAGACGTCTGCCCATTCTGATACACCTACTTCTAGACATCGTAACTCATTAATTTTTCAACCGTTTACCATCGTTCAAACCATTGAACAAATCTACACTCTTGTATCTTCAATACTATCCAAACGGAATTTTGATAGCATTTATACTTTTTTCAGAATCACAGTTTTAGTTTCAAACCGGCATCGTTTTCAGTTGCTTATAATAATTTAGGTCACCATAGCAACGCCGGTAAACAAACCCCGCTGAATAGTCGAATCTCTGGACTGAAAAAGCAGATCTGATTCGACTCATTTAGAGTCGGGGACCCTGAAGGAATCGGTGTAAACTGGCAGTTTACACAGATTAAGATGTTCAAATGTATTTAAAAAAGGTTAAGCTAAAATATGCTTAGATAAAGTTGTTAAGAAATGTGTTTAAAAACGCACAAAGATGTTGTAATGTTTCAGAAATATGTTTAAAATGTTTAAAAAATATGTTTCAAATGTTTTAAAATTATGATCAGTGATGTTTAAAATGTGTAAAATAATTAAGATAGCTTTCAAAACACAGGTCTTTAGAAAAAAAAAATGGGGGGGGGGGGGGGGGGGGGGGGGCTCAGCTGAATTCTTTTCTCTGAGGGGGGGCTCACTCTCTCACACTTTGAAAACCCCTGCGCTATGGTAAGAAAAAAAACGATCCTATAGTGCCACCAAGATCCCCCGCAGATATAGTCTTGAGGGAAGAAGGCATATACTCGGTCTTTCCATTTACTTATGATGTGTACGAATGGACAGATGGCTGTTGGCCAATAGGTGGTTCTTTTGATTCTTGCAAACTACAAGAATTAAAATAAACAATAACGTCTGGACCAGATCCGAAATGGGATTTTCATTACACACAGAATTGTTTAGATGCATGGATTCGCACTGCAAAACGTCACCCAATACCAAAACCAGTTAAACAAGAAGTAACTCCAGAAATCGCGTCTAACATTTTCAAAAAAACGATGCAAATCGACCCAGATTGGCCAGAAGTGTATAGAACAGCTCTGTTGAACATAACAGCAACTAATAATGCAGAACATGTTGATAAATTAATGACTGAAATAGAGTTAACAGCCGCCGAAGTAGACGCTATTAAAACAGCGCAAAACAACAGAAAAGACAAAACCGTCCTCGCTACACTTTGTGTATGGAGCCAACGTCAACTCGTTATAGACCTAAACAGATTGCAGAAACTAGCGCGTAAAGTAGGACTTTCCGTTAACCAAGACTGTACAGGATTGTTTCCCAAACTACCCACAGATAACGGACTAGACGACACCGAACTCGCCGCAATAGCAATCGCCACCCGAAAATCCATAGAATCGAATCAACTCGGTACTTCAGGTACAGTGGGTGTGTTCGAAACCGCATACTTGCTTACTGCTTACTACCTACTAAATATTTGGCTTACTTCTCGAATCCTTAAAAATGATTGAGTAATCCATTTGAGTAATCGACGTTCAGAAGACCGTCCTTACTTAACCACCTCTGATCACGTGAATCAAAATGACGCGTCAATAACCTACCGGCCGGGCGCCGTTAATAAATATTATAAATAAATATATAAACGCCACATTTAACGTCACAGTACACCTTCAACCTAAGGATTTGCGGTTATATGTTAAAACAATTATTAAACAATTATTAAACAAAATGATTAATTATTTTATATTATTCTTGTCTATTGTCTGATTTTCCCTCGTTTCGTCTTCTTTGTCCTAATGCTAGATTGCCAGTTAATACAGTTAACTGCCAGTTAATACAGAATATATACTTACCTGCATACCTAGCCTACAGATAAATAGACCGATAGATAGATTTAGTTAGATTAGACAGACAGCCTTTTATATTTCCATTTTTGATTTAGATTTTATATATATTCCAATCATTTTGATAGATTTGTTATTTTATTGTTTTATCATCGCGTTCGTTCGTTCGTAAAATGTACCTGACCAGCCGTAGGAGAGCCGCAGCAGCACGGAGACGAAGGAGGGAGTCAGCTCGCCGTCGGTACATGGTTGCCGTGTACGGACATTTATGTTGTGGCACTGAAGTAAGTACCCTATTTGTAAGGTAAACTGTATCAAAGTGCTGTCAACAATTGATAAGAGTATGGCAATCCTAGATTACTATCTATTTGAGCGTCTAGAACACCGCTTCATTTTCTCCTCACAGACTAATAATGAGAAGCCTACAGTAGTGATAAGAATAGTCATTGTTAATGTAATACTAGGGATGCAAACAATTAATCGATTATCGATTAATTGTCGATAAGAGATTACTCGATTAAAATAAATTACTTGCAATTAATCGCATTTTAACCCGTAATTCCCCAACCGTCCACGTGAGGGCGCACTTGACGCCAGACGTACTTGACGCACACGCGGGAACACAAGCGGGAACACAAGCAAAGCAGGGCCGTGTTCCAATACCCGTACTTCCATGAATATACTTAAAGGAAGTATACTATCCGCACTGGCTACTACGTACATTTTTCAGATGCGAGTGCTGTTCCAAATCGAGTACTCCGTGGTGCACTAACCGGAAATTACGATCACGACTGCCGCCGTGGCTCCTCCCCCGCAATAAACATCCCGCTTTGAACGGTGAACTCTTTACGCCTAGCAGCTATAAAAAGCTATAAAAACTACAAAATGACTATATTAATGCAGGCTATGTGGAAAATGCGCCGACTTTGGCTCAGCCTGGCTCCGCCTCTTCTGCTACGTAGCTAAGAAGGCTGCCGTTGAGTACGGGGAGTGTCCTTCGATCCACACTTCACGATTAGCCCGTTTTGAGTACGGCATCCGGGTCCTTGAAGTATACTTCTTTTCGCCGGATCTGAATTGGAGTACTGCGTACTCAAATTTTGGCTAGTAAGTACGGACAGTACGGGTATTGGAACACGGCAGGACGGAGTGCAGTATGGAGCCACTTTAAGTTGGTTAATGACGACAAAGACGCCAAATGCACAATATGTGGAAGTATTCTAAAGTACAACAACTAAACGACTTTGTTGAATTACCACCTAAATGTGTCACATTCAGAAGGAAATTCAGCTTCTCAGAAGAATTGCCGCTTATCAATTAATCGATCATCGATCGATAAGATGAAACGACTATCGATTAATGAATTACTCGATAATTTGCATCCCTATGTAATACTGATCAATACACTTGATATGATGAATAGTATTCATAATATGGCAGAAACCATATGGGAAGCAGCATTTACAGGCTATAAGACAGTAGGAATACATTTAAATAAATAATCTAATAGCCTATACATAGTAAGAATAAATAGATATGAATAAATCATTATTAACGCAGTACACAAATAATTTGATGTGATTAAATGGTTTAATATATAAGAACATACATTTAAATAAACAATGAACAAATAAATAAATAAATACATGATTGGAATAAATAATGATATTGAATGTATAATTATAATTTACAGGTTGGTGCAAGAGGGCCATATTCCAGGCTGAACATTCATGTTCCCCTGGTGCGCCTCTACTTTGAAGACGGTGACCTAAGGAAGGACTTCCGCCTTTCCAGGCCTACGCTGGATAGCCTGGTCCACCGTCTCCAGGGGCCGGTCGACCACGGGTGGGGGAAGGCCTTTGAGGTGCTGGTGTTCCTGTTCTGGCTGGCGTGTGGAACGTCCTATCGAGTGGTGTCGGAGGCCTTCGACATTCCCCGCACGACATGCCACGATTTGGTTCACAGGGTGAGCAAAGGCATCCAACAAATTTTCAGGCAGCAGATCCACTTTCCGAGCAGGGATGAGCTGCCAGAAATTGGGGCTGGGTTCCAGCAGCTGGCAGGATCCCCGGCTTTTGGCAATGTGGCAGGGGCCATTGATGGATGCCACGTTCGCATTGTGCCCCCTGGAGCCTTCGCTGCAGATTACTTCAACCGAAAGCTGTTCCACTCCATACAGTTTCAGGCCATCTGCGACCATAAAGGTCGCTTTTTGGATGTGCACGTGGGCTTCCCTGGCTCGGTGCACGACGCCAGGGTCCTGAAGAGCAGCCCTTTCTACGTGCACCAGCTTTACCCCCCTCCAGGTTGGTGCCTCCTTGGCGACGGAGGGTATCCTTGCCTGGCTCAGCCGATCCGTCTGCTGACCCCCTACCGGGAGCCTGTCCGCAACGCTGTCCAGGGTCGCTATAATGCGAAGATGTCGAGGGCAAGGTGTGTGGTGGAGAGGGCCTTTGGGGTGCTGAAGACCAGGTGGCGCTCCATCTTTTTAAAGGCCCTTGAGGTGAAGGTGGAGTTTGTGTCGGAGGTGATCATCGACTGCCTCTTCCTGCACAACCTGTGCATCGGCACTGGGGACATCCTGGAGCCTGAGGAGGAGGACGACGACAACGGAGATGGGGATGAGGTTGCCCAAGAGTGCCAGCAGCAGTCGGGGGAAACTCTTCGGGACAGACTCGCAGCTGCAGTGTCTGCTGCTCCTGCTCCTGAGCTCAGGATTCCTGTTCTTCTGGAACATGATTATTGTTGATTATCTTGTAAATATAAAAAAATAAAAAACATAAAAAAAATATGTTAATAGTTATAGCACACAAATGTAAATAGATATAAATGATAACAAATAAATGTAGTTATATTGTTTTTTTTACTTCAGTTTGATTTTTCTGATCAGTTTTAATTAGATCTAACATGATAACCAATTAATGTACATAGTTATATTGATATCTCTTTATTCTAGCCAAATCAATGCTTGTTATTGTACATATTTGGCATGTTTTTCATTCACCTTTGATTTTTCTGATCAGTTTTAATTAGATCTAACATGATAACCAATTAATGTACATAGTTATATTGATATCTCTTTATTCTAGCCAAATCAATGCTTGTTATTGTACATATTTGGCATGTTTTTCATTCACCTTTGATTTTTCTGATCAGTTTTGATTAGATCTAACATGATAACCAATTAATGTACATAGTTATATTGATATCTCTTTATTCTAATCCCATATCAATGCTTGTTATTGTACATATTTGGCATGTTTTTCATTCACCTTTGATTTTTCTGATCAGTTTTAATTAGATCTAACATGATAACTAAATCATAAATTAAATCATTTAATTATATTATATTTCAATATCATGTTATTACTGCCTCCCTTTACTCTTTATAATCCTTCAGAATTATCTGCAACAAAAGAGGAAACGGTTCAAATAGACTTTATTTAATATTTTTTTGTTATGGCCTCTAAGAGGGCAAGCAGCCTTTCCTCCCTGGCCATATTGTCCCTGTCCCTCTCCGCTCTCTCTCTTCTTTCCTCTCTTTGCCTCGCATCCATCCATTCTCGCCACTCTCTCTCTCTCCTTCTGTCTTCCTCTCTCTTTTCTCTCTCCTTCCTCTCTTCTCTCTGTAGTTCCTCTCTCTCTTTCTGCTCCTCTCTCTCTTCCGCCCTCCTTTCCTTTTCCTCTTCCTTCTCTTCCATTTTCCTAACATAGGAGAGCCACTCCGGCTCCCTCTTTCGTTTGGAGCACGGAGTGGACTCCCCCTCTTCCTCCTGAGGAGAGGCCACTGCAGCAGAGTTTGTTCCCATGGCTGAGGAGATGGGGTTTGGTGGAGTGATCGCTGGGCGGTGCCCCATCACCTCATCCATGAGAACAAACCACTTCCAGTTTGCTGCAGTGGCCTCTCCTCCCTCTGTGCTTACGCCCGTCCTTGGGGCTTTCAATTCCTAAAACAAAGAAACATCTGATAACTATGATTCACAGGTTACAACGTTAGTTTGCTGTGGCCTTTTTTATTCATCAGTTACGTATGTGGTTTACTGGGATCTGAAATGCACTATACAAGCCTCCAGATTTTCTTTTGAAGAGATTACGGATAAACAGTTTTGCTTTTCAGGAGCATTTCTTTTTTAAGGCAAGCTAAGGTGAAATATGATACCTGGACTCACCTTGTATTTTTGTTTTAAATTCTCCCACTTTTTTTTTGCCCAGAGGGCCTCTACTTTCCCCTCCAGCTCCATGTCCTTTATATAGGTCCTACACAAATAACATTGGTCAAATTAGCATAAACTTATGAAAGGGGCAACTAAACTAACTCGTCTCATCCAATAGCCTATTTTTACAAACACACTTCTCATGAGAGCACAAAGGTAACCCTCAACCCTTTGATATATTTTCGTGCCTCTATATAAAACGTAAGATAACACAATTGAAAAGTGGTGTCTTACTGAAATCCGGACATGGAGGCATTGCGCCTCCCCGTGAAGAACACATCATTGGCCCCTCTCCACCTGATAAGCGCCTCCGTGTCTTCATCAGTCCCTTAAACGATCAATAACGCACATACTTTTTATCGATGGTAGCAGGGGGATAGAAACGCAGCTGGTGACGTTAATTAATTAAAACTACGGTGATATCACTTGCATTACTGTTACCCGTTTATTTACATGCTATATAGCTATCAACAGGCTGACCCTTTAGTCATCAAGAACGGTAACTTTAAACACATGTTGGACTACAACAAAGCTACGTTCATCCTAAAAAATCTAATCAATCAAATATATGTTGACCACATACGATTGGTAATAGACGATTCACTTACATCGGTATGGCTGTGGGCTCTGCTGCGGCTCCGTGTTTAGCGCCATTGCTTCCATTTTATTTTTGAATAGACGCAGTGCATTCTGGGGCAGTTTAGTACGTCTAGTAAGCTAGCGATGCTTACTCAAAATCTTTCCGGAAGTAGAAGACATTCGGATACTACTCGCTTACCTAAACTCGCTTACTAAATTCTCGCTTACTCAATTTGACGTCATAGTTAGTAAGCGTAGTAAGCAAGTATGCGGTTTCGAACAGACCCAGTGTCTAACGCTGCACCAACAATACCCACTAGAACTGCAAGCAGTTATGCAGGGGTCCAAGAAGTGTGCATTTCGCCGGCACAACGCGACAAGAAATGTGCGTTTCGCCGGCACAACGCGAAGCATGTGTTTAAAACGCTACCCTGAACCTGTGGATACAAAGGATTTGACTGTGGTAGGAGTAGCGAGAAGTCAGTGTAGCGTTTTCGAGGTGAAATTTTGTAGAAGATATACAATTTCCTCGTTTATTGCGCCCCCTAACTTCGAAATTGTCCGAAATTTTTATCGAACGTCATTAAGGTTAGCACCAACATGTGTGTAGAATTTGGACTCGATCCGATGTCTAATTTTGGATTTTTTTGGATTTTTAATTTTCCACGTCTAATTTAGCTAATAAACAAATATTCAAAACTCTACCGTTTCGTCGTGAAAGGTCGGATCAAAAAACTGTTGATGATTTCTTTGCGTGTGCGTCTGAAGATGCCGTGTGCAAAGTTTTGTGTCAATTGGTCAAGAAATGTGGGAGGAGTAGCGAAAATACAGTTTTGCGGTTTTCGCGATTTAGCGAAAAATATTCATAGACGCAAATGGGCGTGGCCTAGGCCACAAGATGCAGCAGACTCCAGTGCATCTGTGTGTACACGTTTTTGGACTGTGGGAGGTTCGGTGTGGGAGTTATAGCCCCAAACACGTTTTCCGAGGTATAGCGCCACCTAGTGACCGGCAGGTCTGGATTTTTTCGTCTGCGTAGTCTACACGTACCTGGATCTAGTCATGTAATTGGCTTGTGTGCACCATTTACGGTTTGGGCTGTAGTACCACTTCTAACCTTGGAAGTATAATAACTAGAACTGCAAGCAGTTATGCAGGGGTCCAAGAAGTGTGCATTTCGCCGGCACAACGCGACAAGAAATGTGCGTTTCGCCGGTGCAACGCGAAGCATGTGTTCAAAACACTACCCTGAACCTGTGGATACAAAGGATTTGACTGTGGTAGGAGTAGCGAGAAGTCAGTTTGCGGCAATTTTTTTTAGAAGATATACAATTTCCTTGTTTATGGCGCCCCCTAATGGCGAAATTTTCCGAAATTTTTATCGAACGACATTAAGGTTAGAACCAACATGTCTGTATTTGGACTCGTTCCGATGTCTACTTTTGGATTTTTCTGGATTTTTGATTTTCCACGTCTAATTTAGCTAATATACCAATATTCAAAATGCTACCGTTTCGTCGTCGAAGGTCGGATCAAAAAACTGTTGATGATTCCTTTGCGTGTGCGTCTGAAGATGTCGTGTGCAAAGTTTGGTGTTGATTGGTCAAGAAATGTGGGAGGAGTAGGGAAAAAACAGTTTTGCGGTTTTCGCGATTTAGCGAAAAATATTCATAGACGCAAATGGGCGTGGCCCAGGCCAAAAGATGCAGCAGACTCCAGTGCATCTGTGTGTACAAGTTTTTGGACTCTGGGACGTTCGGTGTGGGAGTTATAGCCCCAAACGCGTATTCGTTGGTATAGCGCCACCTAGAGGCCGGCGTGTCTGGATTTGGTTATCTGAGTAGCGGTGCCGGACCTGGATCTAGTCATGCAATTGGCGTGTGTGCACCATTTACGGTTTGGGCTGTAGTCCCACTTCTATGGCGGGAAGAATAACTAGAACTGCAAGCAGTTATGCAGGGGTCCAAGAAGTGTGCATTTCGCCGGCACAACGCGAAGCATGTGTTCGAAATTGAGGAACGGCGTATGCCAAAAGATGCAGCTGACTCCAGTGAATCTGTAGATATAACGTTTTTGATTGTGGGAGCTTCGGTGTGGGAGTTATAGCCTAAAACGCGTTTTCAGAACATTCCATTGGCCAGTTAGGAGATATATTATTTTGCCGTTTATTTGCGCCCCCTTGTGGCGAAATTTTCCAAAGACAATTTTCCTTTGCCAAATAACTCCCGCCTACATCATTAATTCTTGGCCATATTTTTTATATAGACTCGGGTTTGCCCCTTGATGGTTCCCTTATAGTTTGAAGAACATTCCTTTGGCCAATTAGAAGATATACAATTTCCTCGTTTATTGCGCCCCCTAATGGCGAAATATTCCGAATTCTTTATTGAACGCCACTAAGGGTAGCACCGACATGTGTCTAAAATTTGGACTTGATCCGACGTCTACTTTTGGTATTCTTTGAATTTTTGCGTTTCGACGTAAAACGTAGCCAATAAACAAATATTCAAAACGCTACCGTTTCGTCGTCGAAGGTCGGATCAAAAAACTGTTGATGATTCCTTTGCGTGTGCGTCTGAAGATGTCGTGTGCAAAGGTTGGTGTTGATTGGTCAAGAAATGTGGGAGGAGTAGGGAAAAAACTGTTTTGCGGTTTTCGCGATTTAGCGAAAAATATTCATAGACGCAAATGGGCGTGGCCTAGCCCAAAAGATGCAGCAGACTCCAGTGCATCTGTGGGTATAACGTTTTTGACTGTGGGAGGTTCGGTGTGGGAGTTATAGCCCCAAACGCGTATTCCTTGGTATAGCGCCACCTAGTGGCCGGCATGTCTGGATTTTGTCGTCTGCGTAGTCGCCACGGATCTTGATCTAGTCATGCATTTGGCATGTCTGCACCATTTACGGTTTGTGCTGTGGGCCCACTTCTAGGGGGGGAATAATAACTAGAACTGCAAGCAGTTATGCAGGGGTCCAAGAAGTGTGCATTTCGCCGGCACAACGCGAAGCATGTGTTCGAAATTGAGGAACGGCGTATGCCAAAAGATGCAGCTGACTCCAGTGAATCTGTAGATATAACGTTTTTGATTGTGGGAGCTTCGGTGTGGGAGTTATAGCCTAAAACGCGTTTTCAGAACATTCCATTGGCCAGTTAGGAGATATATTATTTCGTCGTTTATTTGCGCCCCCTTGTGGCGAAATTTTCCAAAGACAATTTTCCTTTGCCAAATAACTCCCGCCCACATTAATAATTCTTGGCCATATTTTTTATATAGACTCGGGTTTGCCCCTTGATGGTTCCCTTATAGTTTGAAGAACATTCTTTCGGCCAATTAGAAGATATACAATTTCCTTGTTTATTGCGCCCCCTAATGGCGAAATATTCCGAATTCTTTATTGAACGCCATTAAGGGTAGCACCGACATGTGTGTAGAATTAGGACTCGATCCGATGTCTACTTTTGTATTTTTTTGTATTTTTGATTTTCCACGTCTAATTTAGCTAATAAACAAATATTCAAAATGCTACCGTTTCGTTGTCGAAGGTCGGATCAAAAAAGTGTTGATGATTTCTTTGCGTGTGCGTCTGAAGATGCCGTGTGCAAAGTTTGGTGTCGATTGGTAAAGAAATGTGGGAGGAGTAGGGAAAAAACAGTTTTGCGGTTTTCGCGATTTAGCGAAAAATATTCATAGACGCAAATGGGCGTGGCCTAGGCCAAAAGATGCAGCAGACTCCAGTGCATCTGTGTGTACAAGGTTTTGAATGTGGGAGGTTCGGTGTGGGAGTTATAGCCCCAAACGCGTATTCCTTGGTATAGCGCCACCTAGTGACCGGCGCGTCTGGATTTTGTCGTCTGCTTAGTCCCGAACAGATCTGGATCTAGTCATGCAATTCGCGTGTCGGCACCATTTACGGTTTGGGCTGTGGTCCCACTTTTAGGGGGGTAAGAATAATAGGAACTAGAACTGCAAGCAGTTATGCAGGGGTCCAAGAAGTGTGCATTTCGCCGGCACAACGCGACAAGAAATGTGCATTTCGCCGGCACAACGCGTAGCAAGTATTCAAAACGCTACCGTGAACAACATGTGGATATAAAGGTTTTGACTGTGGGAGCTTCGGTGTGGGAGTTATAGCCTAAAACGCGTTTTCAGAACATTCCATTGGCCAAATAGGAGATAGACAATGTCGTCGTTTTTTGGAGCCGCCCTGTTGGCGAAATTTTCCAAAGACAATTTTCCTTTGCCAAATAACTCCCGCCCACATTAATAATTATAAGCCATATTTTCTGTATAGACTCGGGTTTGCCCCTTGATGGTTTCACTTGAGTTTGAAGAACATTCCTTTGGCCAATTAGAAGATATACAATTTCCTCGTTTATTGCGCCCCCTAAAGGCGAAATTGTCCGAATTTTTTATCGTACGTCAGTAAGGTTAGCACCAACATATGTGTAGAATTTGGACTCGATCCGATGTCTAATTTTGGATTTTTTTGGATTTTAAATGTTCCACGTCTAATTTAGCTAATAAACCAATATTGAAAACTCTACCGTTTCGTTGTCGAAGGTCGGATCAAATAACTGTTGATGATTTCTTTGCGTGTGGGTCTGAAGATGTCGTGTGCAAAGTTTGGTGTCGATTGGTCAAAAAATGTGGGAGGAGTAGGGAAAAAACAGTTTTGCGGTTTTCGCGATTTAGCGAAAAATATTCATAGACGCAAATGGGCGTGGCCTAGGCCAAAAGATGCAGCAGACTCCAGTGCATCTGTGGGTACAAGTTTTTGGACTCTGTGAGGTTCGGTGTGGGAGTTATAGCCCCAAACGCGTATTCCTTGGTATAGCGCCACCTAGTGACCGGCGTGTCCGGATTTTGTCGTCTGCGTACACATCACAGACATGGATCTAGTCATGCAATTGGCGTGTCCGCACCATTTACGGTTTGGGGTGTGGGCCCACTTTTAGGGAAGGAAGTATAATAATAATAATAATAAAAATCCTTACAAAAACAATAGGGATCCAACCTGTTGGCTTGGACCCCTAACTAGAACTGCAAGCAGTTATGCAGGGGTCCAAGAAGTGTGCATTTCGCCGGCACAACGCGAAGCATGTGTTCAAAAATTGAGAAACAGCGTATGCCAAAAGATGCAGCTGACTCCAGTGAATCTGTGGATATAAAGGTTTTGACTGTGGGAGCTTCGGTGTGGGAGTTATAGCCACAAACGCGTTTTCAGAACATTCCATTGGCCAGTTAGGAGATATATTATTTCGTCGTTTATTTGCGACCCCTTGTGGCGAAATTTTCCAAAGACAATTTTCCTTTGCCAAATAACTCCCGCCCACATTAATAATTCTTGGCCATATTTTTATATAGACTCGGGTTTGCCCCTTGATGGTTTCCTTTGAGTTTGAAGAACATTCCTTTGGCCAATAAGAAGATATACAATTTCCTCGTTTATTGCGCCCCCTAATGGCGAAATATTCCGAAAATTTTATTGAACGACATTAAGGTTAGCACCAACATGTCTGTAAAATTTGGACTCGTTCCGATGTCTACTTTTGGATTTTTCTGGATTTTTGATTTTCCACGTCTAATTTAGCTAATATACCAATATTCAAAACGCTACCGTTTCGTCGTCGACGGTCGGATCAAAAAACTGTCCGATAATTTCTTTGCGTGTGCGTCTGAAGATGTCGTGTGCAAAGTTTGGTGTTGATTGGTCAAAAAATGTGGGAGGAGTAGGGAAAAAACTGTTTTGCGGTTTTCGCGATTTTGCGAAAAATATTCATAGACGCAAATGGGCGTGGCCTATGGCAAAAGATGCAGCAGACTCCAGTGCATCTGTGTGTACAAGTTTTTGGACTCTGGGAGGTTCGTTGTGGGAGTTATAGCCCCAAACGCGTCTTTCCTTGGTATAGCGCCACCTAGTGGCCGGCGTGTCTGGATTTTGTCGTCTGCCTAGAACTCAGGGACCTGGATCTAGTCATGCAATTGGCGTGTCGGCACCATTTACGGTTTGGGCTGTGGACCCACTTCTAGGGGGGAATAATAATAAAAAAAATCCTTACAAAAACAATAGGGATCCAACCTGTTGGCTTGGACCCCTAATAATAATCCTTACAAAAACAATAGGGATCCAACCTGTTGGCTTGGACCCCTAATAATAATAATCCTTACAAAAACAATAGGGATCCAACCTGTTGGCTTGGACCCCTAACTAGAACTGCAAGCAGTTATGCAGGGGTCCAAGAAGTGTGCATTTCGCCGGCACAACGCGACAAGAAATGTGCATTTCGCCGGCACAACGCGAAGCATGTGTTGAAAACGCTACCCTGAACCTGTGGATACAAAGGATTTGACTGTGGTAGGAGTAGCGAGAAGTCAGTGTGGCGTTTTCCGCGGCGAAATTTTGTAGAAGATATACAATTTCCTCGTTTATTGCGCCCCCTAATGGCGGAATTTTCCGAAATTTTTATCGAACGTCATTAAGGTTAGCACCAACATGTGTGTAGAATTTGGACTCGATCCGATGTCTAATTTTGGATTTTTTTGGATTTTTAATTTTCCACGTCTAATTTAGCTAATAAACCAATATTCAAAACTCTACCGTTTCGTCGTCGAAGGTCGGATCAAAAAACTGTCTAAGATTTCTATGCGTGTGCGTCTGAAGATGTCGTGTGCAAAGTTTGGTGTCGATTGGTCAAGAAATGTGGGAGGAGTAGGGAAAAAACAGTTTTGCGGTTTTCGCGATTTAGCGAAAAATATTCATAGACGCAAATGGGCGTGGCCTAGGCCAAAAGATGCAGCAGACTCCAGTGCATCTGTGTGTACAAGGTTTTGAATGTGGGAGGTTCGGTGTGGGAGTTATAGCCCCAAACGCGTATTCCTTGGTATAGCGCCACCTAGTGACCGGCGCGTCTGGATTTTGTCGTCTGCTTAGTCCGAACAGATCTGGATCTAGTCATGCAATTCGCGTGTCGGCACCATTTACGGTTTGGGCTGTGGTCCCACTTTTAGGGGGGTAAGAATAATAGGAATAATAATCCTTACAAAAACAATAGGGATCCAACCTGTTGGCTTGGACCCCTAATAATAATAATCCTTACAAAAACAATAGGGATCCAACCTGTTGGCTTGGACCCCTAACTAGAACTGCAAGCAGTTATGCAGGGGTCCAAGAAGTGTGCATTTCGCCGGCACAACGCGACAAGAAATGTGCATTTCGCCGGCACAACGCGAAGCATGTGTTGAAAACGCTACCCTGAACCTGTGGATACAAAGGATTTGACTGTGGTAGGAGTAGCGAGAAGTCAGTGTGGCGTTTTCGCGGCGAAATTTTGTAGAAGATATACAATTTCCTCGTTTATTGCGCCCCCTAATGGCGGAATTTTCCGAAATTTTTATCGAACGTCATTAAGGTTAGCACCAACATGTGTGTAGAATTTGGACTCGATCCGATGTCTAATTTTGGATTTTTTTGGATTTTTAATTTTCCACGTCTAATTTAGCTAATAAACCAATATTCAAAACTCTACCGTTTCGTCGTCGAAGGTCGGATCAAAAAACTGTCTAAGATTTCTATGCGTGTGCGTCTGAAGATGTCGTGTGCAAAGTTTGGTGTCGATTGGTCAAGAAATGTGGGAGGAGTAGGGAAAAAACAGTTTTGCGGTTTTCGCGATTTAGCGAAAAATATTCATAGACGCAAATGGGCGTGGCCTAGGCCAAAAGATGCAGCAGACTCCAGTGCATCTGTGTGTACAAGTTTTTGGACTGTGGGAGGTTCGGTGTGGGAGTTATAGCCCCAAACGCGTATTCCTTGGTATAGCGCCACCTAGTGGCCGGCGTGTCTGGATTTTGTCGTCTGCATAGTCTTCACTGACCTGGATCTAGTCATGCAATTGGCGTGTGTGCAACATTTACGGTATGGGCTGTATTCCCACTTTCTTGGTAGGAAGTATAATAACTAGAACTGCAAGCAGTTATGCAGGGGTCCAAGAAGTGTGCATTTCGCCGGCACAACGCGACAAGAAATGTGCATTTCGCCGGCACAACGCGAACCAAGTATTCAAAACGCTACCGTGAACAACCTGTGGATATAAAGGTTTTGACTGTGAGAGGTTCAGTGTGGGAGTTTCGGCCCCAAACGCATTTTCCGCTACCGTTTAGTCGTCGTTGGATCAAAATAGTTTTTACTGATTTGCAACGCAAAACATATATTCAAAACGCTACCGTTTCGTCAACGATGGTCGGATCAAAATAGTTTTGCTGATTTCTTGTAGTGTGCGTCTGAAGATGTCGTGTGCAAAGTTTGGTGTCAATTGGGCAAGAAATGTGGGAGGAGTAGCGAAAAGGCAGTTTAGCTGTTTTTGCGATTTTGCATAAAGAAAATACTGACGCAAATGGGCCTGGCCTATGCCAAAGGATGCAGCTGACTCCAGTGAATCTGTGCGTATAACGTTTTTGACTGTGGGAGCTTCGGTGTGGGAGTTATAGCCTAAAACGCGTTTTCAGAACATTCCATTGGCCAAATAGGAGATATATTATTTCGTCGTTTTTTGGCGCCGCCCTGTTGGCGAAATTTTCCAAAGACAATTTTCCTTTGCCAAATAACTCCCGCCTACATTATTAATTCTTGGCCATATTTTTTATATAGACTCGGGTTTGCCCCTTGATGGTTCCCTTATAGTTTGAAGAACATTCCTTTGGCCAATTAGAAGATATACAATTTCCTCGTTTATTGCGCCCCCTAATGGCGAAATATTCCGAATTTCTTATTGAACGCCAATAAGGGTAGCACCGACATGTGTCTAAAATTTTGACTTGATCCGATGTCTACTTTTGGTATTCTTTGAATTTTTGCGTTTCGACGTAAAACGTAGCCAATAAACAAATATTCAAAACGCTACCGTTTCGTCGTCGAAGGTCGGATCAAAAAACTGTTGATGATTCCTTTGCGTGTGCGTCTGACGATGTCGTGTGCAAAGTTTGGTGTTGATTGGTCAAGAAATGTGGGAGGAGTAGGGAAAAAACTGTTTTGCGGTTTTCGCGATTTAGCGAAAAATATTCATAGACGCAAATGGGCGTGGCCTAGCCCAAAAGATGCAGCAGACTCCAGTGCATCTGTGGGTATAACGTTTTTGACTGTGGGAGGTTCGGTGTGGGAGTTATAGCCCCAAACGCGTATTCCTTGGTATAGCGCCACCTAGTGGCCGGCATGTCTGGATTTTGTCGTCTGCGTAGTCGCCACGGATCTTGATCTAGTCATGCATTTGGCATGTCTGCACCATTTACGGTTTGTGCTGTGGGCCCACTTCTAGGGGGGGAATAATAATAATAATAATAATAATAATAATAATAATCCTTACAAAAACAATAGGGATCCAACCTGTTGGCTTGGACCCCTAACTAGAACTGCAAGCAGTTATGCAGGGGTCCAAGAAGTGTGCATTTCGCCGGCACAACGCGAAGCATGTGTTCAAACGCTACCCTGAACCTGTGGATACAAAGGATTTGACTGTGGTAGGAGTAGCGAGAAGTCAGTGTAGCGTTTTCGGGGCGAAATTTTGTAGAAGATATACAATTTCCTCGTTTATTGCGCCCCCTAATGGCGAAATCTTCCGAAATTTTTATCGAACGACATTAAGGTTAGCACCAACATGTGTGTAGAATTAGGACTCGATCCGATGTCTACTTTTGGATTTCTTTGTATTTTTGATTTTCCACGTCTAATTTAGCTAATAAACAAATATTCAAAACTCTACCGTTTCGTCGTCGAAGGTCGGATCAAAAAACTGTTGATGATTCCTTTGCGTGTGCGTCTGAAGATGTCGTGTGCAAAGTTTGGTGTTGATTGGTCAAGAAATGTGGGAGGAGTAGGGAAAAAACAGTTTTGCGGTTTTCGCGATTTAGCGAAAAATATTCATAGACGCAAATGGGCGTGGCCTAGGCCAAAAGATGCAGCAGACTCCAGTGCATCTGTGTGTACAAGTTTTGGACTCTGGGAGGTTCGGTGTGGGAGTTATAGCCCCAAACGTGTTTCTCCTTGGTATAGCGCCACCTAGTGGCCGGCATGTCTGGATTTGGTTATCTGAGTAGCGGTGCCGGTACTGGTTCTAGTCATGTAATTGGCGCGTGTGCACCATTTACGGTTTGGGCTGTGGTTCCACTTTCACGGGGAGGTAGTATAATAATAATAATAAAAAAAATCCTTACAAAAACAATAGGGATCCAACCTGTTGGCTTGGACCCCTAACTAGAACTGCAAGCAGTTATGCAGGGGTCCAAGAAGTGTGCATTTCGCCGGCACAACGCAAAGCATGTGTTCGAAATTGAGGAACGGCGTATGCCAAAAGATGCAGCTGACTCCAGTGAATCTGTGGATATAAAGTTTTTGACTGTGGGAGCTTCGGTGTGGGAGTTATAGCCTAAAACGCGTTTTCAGAACATTCCATTGGCCAGTTAGGAGATATATTATTTCGTCGTTTATTTGCGCCCCCTTGTGGCGAAATTTTCCAAAGACAATTTTCCTTTGCCAAATAACTCCCGCCCACATTAATAATTCTTGGCCATATTTTTTATATAGACTCGGGTTTGCCCCTTGATGGTTCCCTTATAGTTTGAAGAACATTCTTTTGGCCAATTAGAAGATATACAATTTCCTCGTTTATTGCGCCCCCTAAGGGCGAAATATTCCGAATTCTTTATTGAACGCCATTAAGGGTAGCACCGACATGTGTGTAGAATTAGGACTCGATCCGATGTCTACTTTTGGATTTTTTTGTATTTTTGATTTTCCACGTCTAATTTAGCTAATAAACAAATATTCAAAACTCTACCGTTTCGTCGTCGAAGGTTGGATCAAAAAACTGTCTAAGATTTCTTTGCGTGTGCGTCTGAAGATGCCGTGTGCAAAGTTTGGTGTCGATTGGTCAAGAAATGTGGGAGGAGTAGGGAAAAAATAGTTTTACGGTTTTCGCGATTTAGTGAAAAATATTCATGGACGGAAATGGGCGTGGCCTAGGCCAAAGATGCAGCAGACTCCAGTGCATCTGTGTGTACAAGGTTTTGAATGTGGGAGGTTCGGTGTGGGAGTTATAGCCCCAAACGCATATTCCTTGGTATAGCGCCACCTAGTGACCGGCGCGTCTGGATTTTGTCGTCTGCTTAGTCCGAACAGATCTGGATCTAGTCATGCAATTTGCGTGTCGGCACCATTTACGGTTTGGGGTGTGGTATCACTTTTAGGGGGGTAAGAATAATAAGAAAAATCCTTACAAAAACAATAGGGATCCAACCTGTTGGCTTGGACCCCTAACTAGAACTGCAAGCAGTTATGCAGGGGTCCAAGAAGTGTGCATTTCGCCGGCACAACGCGACAAGAAATGTGCGTTTCGCCGGCACAACGCGAAGCATGTGTTCAAAACGCTACCCTGAACCTGTGGATACAAAGGATTTGACTGTGGTAGGAGTAGCGAGAAGTCAGTGTAGCGTTTTCGCGGCGAAATTTTGTAGAAGATATACAATTTCCTCGTTTATTGCGCCCCCTAATGGCGGAATTTTCCGAATTTTTTATCGAACGTCATTAAGGTTAGCACCAACATGTGTGTAGAATTTGGACTCGATCCGATGTCTAATTTTGGATTTTTTTTGTATTTTTGATTTTCCACGTCTAATTTAGCTAATATACCAATATTCAAAATGCTATCGTTTCGTCGTCGAAGGTCGGATCAAAAAACTGTATATGATTCCTTTGCGTGTGCGTCTGAAGATGTCGTGTGCAAAGTTTTGTGTCGATTGGTCAAGAAATGTGGGAGGAGTAGCGAAAAAACAGTTTTGCGGTTTTCGCGATTTTGCGAAAAAAAATTATAGACGCAAATGGGCGTGGCCTATGCCAAAAGATGCAGCAGACTCCAGTGAATCTGTGTGTACGAGGTTTTGAATGTGGGAGGTTCGGTGTGGGAGTTATAGCCCCAAACGCGTCTTTCCTTGGTATAGCGCCACCTAGTGGCCGGCGTGTCTGGATTTTGTTATCTGAGTAGCGGTGCCGGACCTGGATCTAGTCATGCAATTGGCGTGTCGGCACCATTTACGGTTTGGGCTGTGGGCCCACTTTTAGCGCGGGAAGTATAACTAGAACTGCAAGCAGTTATGCAGGGGTCCAAGAAGTGTGCATTTCGCCGGCACAACGCGACAAGAAATGTGCATTTCGCCGGCACGACGCGAAGCATGTGTTCAAAACGCTACCCTGAACCTGTGGATACAAAGGATTGACTGTGGTAGGAGTAGCGAGAAGTCAGTGTAGCGTTTTCGGGGCGAAATTTTGTAGAAGATATACAATTTCCTCGTTCATTGCGCCCCCTAATGGCGAAATCTTCCGAAATTTTTATCGAACGACATTAAGGTTAGCAACAACATGTGTGTAGAATTAGGACTCGATCCGATGTCTACTTTTGGATTTTTTTGTATTTTTGATTTTCCACGTCTAATTTAGCTAATAAACAAATATTCAAAACTCTACCGTTTCGTCGTCGAAGGTCGGATCAAAAAACTGTTGATGATTCCTTTGCGTGTGCGTCTGAAGATGTCGTTTGCATAGTTTGGTGTTGATTGGTCAAGAAATGTGGGAGGAGTAGCGAAAAAACAGTTTTGCGGTTTTCGCGATTTAGCGAAAAATATTCATAGACGCAAATGGGCGTGGCCTAGGCCAAAAGATGCAGCAGACTCCAGTGCATCTGTGTGTACAAGTTTTTGGACTGTGGGAGGTTCGGTGTTGGAGCTATAGCCCCAAACGTGTTTCTCCTTGGTATAGCGCCACCTAGTGGCCGGCATGTCTGGATTTGGATATCTGAGTAGCGGTGCCGGTACTGGTTCTAGTCATGTAATTGGCGCGTGTGCACCATTTACGGTTTGGGCTGTGGTACCACTTTTAGCGCAGGAATAATAACTAGAACTGCAAGCAGTTATGCAGGGGTCCAAGAAGTGTGCATTTCGCCGGCACAACGCGACAAGAAATGTGCATTTCGCCGGCACATCGCGAAGCATGTGTTGAAAACGCTACCCTGAACCTGTGGATACAAAGGATTTGACTGTGGTAGGAGTAGCGAGAAGTCAGTGTAGCGTTTTTGCGGCGAAATTTTGTAGAAGATATACAATTTCCTCGTTTATTGCGCCCCCTAATGGCGGAATTTTCCGAAAATTTTATCGAACGTCATTAAGGTTAGCACCAACATGTGTGTAGAATTTGGACTCGATCCGATGTCTAATTTTGGATTTTTTTGTATTTTTGATTTTCCACGTCTAATTTAGCTAATATACCAATATTCAAAATGCTATCGTTTCGTCGTCGAAGGTCGGATCAAAAAACTGTATATGATTCCTTTGCGTGTGCGTCTGAAGATGTCGTGTGCAAAGTTTTGTGTCGATTGGTCAAGAAATGTGGGAGGAGTAGCGAAAAAACAGTTTTGCGGTTTTCGCGATTTTGCGAAAAAAAATTATAGACGCAAATGGGCGTGGCCTATGCCAAAAGATGCAGCAGACTCCAGTGAATCTGTGTGTACGAGGTTTTGAATGTGGGAGGTTCGGTGTGGGAGTTATAGCCCCAAACGCATTTTCCCTTGGTATAGCGCCACCTAGTGGCCGGCGTGTCTGGATTTTGTTATCTGAGTAGCGGTGCCGGACCTGGATCTAGTCATGCAATTGGCGTGTCGGCACCATTTACGGTTTGGGCTGTGGACCCACTTTTAGCGCGGGAAGTATAACTAGAACTGCAAGCAGTTATGCAGGGGTCCAAGAAGTGTGCATTTCGCCGGCACAACGCGAAGCATGTGTTCAAAACGCTACCCTGAACCTGTGGATACAAAGGATTTGACTGTGGTAGGAGTAGCGAGAAGTCAGTGTAGCGTTTTCGGGGCGAAATTTTGTAGAAGATATACAATTTCCTCGTTTATTGCGCCCCCTAATGGCGAAATCTTCCGAAATTTTTATCGAACGACATTAAGGTTAGCACCAACATGTGTGTAGAATTAGGACTCGATCCGATGTCTACTTTTGGATTTCTTTGTATTTTTGATTTTCCACGTCTAATTTAGCTAATAAACAAATATTCAAAACTCTACCGTTTCGTCGTCGAAGGTCGGATCAAAAAACTGTTGATGATTCCTTTGCGTGTGCGTCTGAAGATGTCGTGTGCAAAGTTTGGTGTTGATTGGTCAAGAAATGTGGGAGGAGTAGGGAAAAAAACAGTTTTGCGGTTTTCGCGATTTAGCGAAAAATATTCATAGACGCAAATGGGCGTGGCCTAGGCCAAAAGATGCAGCAGACTCCAGTGCATCTGTGTGTACAAGTTTTTGGACTCTGGGAGGTTCGGTGTGGGAGTTATAGCCCCAAACGTGTTTCTCCTTGGTATAGCGCCACCTAGTGGCCGGCATGTCTGGATTTGGTTATCTGAGTAGCGGTGCCGGTACTGGTTCTAGTCATGTAATTGGCGCGTGTGCACCATTTACGGTTTGGGCTGTGGTTCCACTTTCACGGGGAGGTAGTATAATAATAATAATAAAAAAAATCCTTACAAAAACAATAGGGATCCAACCTGTTGGCTTGGACCCCTAATAATTATGCAGGGGTCCAAGAAGTGTGCATTTCGCCGGCACAACGCGACAAGAAATGTGCGTTTCGCCGGCACGACGCGAAGCATGTGTTCAAAACGCTACCCTGAACCTGTGGATACAAAGGATTTGACTGTGGTAGGAGTAGCGAGAAGTCAGTGTAGCGTTTTCGGGGCGAAATTTTGTAGAAGATATACAATTTCCTCGTTTATTGCGCCCCTAATGGCGAAATCTTCCGAAATTTTTATCGAACGACATTAAGGTTAGCACCAACATGTGTGTAGAATTAGGACTCGATGCGATGTCTACTTTTGGATTTTTTTGTATTTTTGATTTTCCACGTCTAATTTAGCTAATAAACAAATATTCAAAACTCTACCGTTTCGTCGTCGAAGGTCGGATCAAAAAACTGTTGATGATTCCTTTGCGTGTGCGTCTGAAGATGTCGTGTGCAAAGTTTGGTGTTGATTGGTCAAGAAATGTGGGAGGAGTAGGGAAAAAACTGTTTTGCGGTTTTCGCGATTTAGCGAAAAATATTCATGGACGCAAATGGGCGTGGCCTAGGCCAAAAGATGCAGCAGACTCCAGTGAATATGTGGGTACAAGTTTTTGACTGTGGGAGGTTCGGTGTGGGAGTTATAGCCCCAAACGCGTATTCCTTGGTATAGCGCCACCTAGTGACCGGCGCGTCTGGATTTTGTCGTCTGCTTAGTCCGAACAGATCTGGATCTAGTCATGCAATTCGCGTGTCGGCACCATTTACGGTTTGGGCTGTGGTCCCACTTTTAGGGGGGTAAGAATAACTAGAACTGCAAGCAGTTATGCAGGGGTCCAAGAAGTGTGCATTTCGCCGGCACAACGCGACAAGAAATGTGCATTTCGCCGGAAAAACGCGAAGCATGTGTTCAAAACGCTACCCTGAACCTGTGGAGTAGCGAGAAGTCAGTGTAGCGTTTTCGCGGCGAAATTTTTGTAGAAGATATACAATTTCCTCGTTTATTGCGCCCCCTAATGGCGAAATTTTCCGAAATTTTTATCGAAGGTCATTAAGGTTAGCACCAACATGTGTCTAAAATTTGGACTCGATCCGATGTCTAATTTTGGAATTTTTTGTTTTTTTAATTTTCCACGTCTAATTTAGCTAATAAAAGAATATTCAAAACTCTACCGTTTCGTCGTCGAAGGTCGGATCAAAAAACGGTATATGATTCCTTTGCGTGTGCGTCTGAAGATGCCGTGTGCAAAGTTTGGTGTTGATTGGTCAAGAAATGTGCGAGGAGTAGCGAAAAAACAGTTTTGCGGTTTTCGCGATTTAGCGAAAAATATTCATAGACGCAAATGGGCGTGGCCTAGGCCAAAAGATGCAGCAGACTCCAGTGCATCTGTGTGTACAAGTTTTTGGACTCTGGGAGGTTCGGTGTCGGAGTTATAGCCCCAAACGCGTATTCCCTGGTATAGCGCCACCTAGTGGCCGGCGTGTCTGGATTTTGTCGTCTGCGTAGTCCGAAGAGATCTGGATCTAGTCATGTAATTGGCGTGTGTGCACCATTTACGGTTTGGGCTGTGGTACCACTTTTAGGGGGGTAAGTATAAAAATAATAATAACTAGAACTGCAAGCAGTTATGCAGGGGTCCAAGAAGTGTGCATTTCGCCGGCACAACGCGACAAGAAATGTGCATTTCGCCGGCACAATGCGAAGCATGTGTTCAATACGCTACCCTGAACCTGTGGATACAAAGGATTTGACTGTGGTAGGAGTAGCGGGAAGTCAGTGTAGCGTTTTCGCGGCGAGATTTTGTCGAAGATATACAATTTCCTCATTTATTGCGCCCCCTTATGGCAAAATATTCCGATTATTTTATTGAACGCCAGTAGGGGTAGCATCAACATGTGTCAAAAATTTGGACTTGATCCGATGACTAATTTTGGTATTTTTTTAATTTTTTGCGTTTCGACGTAAAACGTAGCTAATAAACAAATATTCAAAACGCTACCGTTTCGTCGTCGAAGGTCGGATCAAAAAAGTGTCTAGGATTTCTTTGCGTGTGCGTCTGAAGATGTCGTGTGCAAAGTTTTGTGTTGATTGGTCAAGAAATGTGGGAGGAGTAGGGAAAAAACTGTTTTGCGGTTTTTGCGATATAGCGAAAAATATTCATGGACGCAAATGGGCGTGGCCTATGCCAAAAGATGCAGCAGACTCCAGTGCATCTGTGGGTACAATTTTTTGGACTCTGGGAGGTTCGGTGTGGGAGTTATAGCCCCAAACGCGTATTCCTTGGTATAGCGCCACCTAGGGACCGGCGTGTCTGGATTTTGTTATCTGAGTAGCGGTGCCGGACCTGGTTCTAGTCATGTAATTGGCGCGTGTGCACCATTTACGGTTTGGGCTGTGGTACCACTTCTAAGGCGTACGAAATAATAATAATAATAATCCTTACAAAAACAATAGGGATCCAACCTGTTGGCTTGGACCCCTAACAAGAAGTGTGCATTTCGCCGGCACAACGCGACAAGAAATGTGCATTTCGCCGGCACATCGCGAAGCATGTGTTGAAAACGCTACCCTGAACCTGTGGATACAAAGGATTTGACTGTGGTAGGAGTAGCGAGAAGTCAGTGTAGCGTTTTTGCGGCGAAATTTTGTAGAAGATATACAATTTCCTCGTTTATTGCGCCCCCTAATGGCGGAATTTTCCGAAATTTTTATCGAACGTCATTAAGGTTAGCACCAACATGTGTGTAGAATTTGGACTCGATCCGATGTCTAATTTTGGATTTTTTTGTATTTTTGATTTTCCACGTCTAATTTAGCTAATATACCAATATTCAAAATGCTATCGTTTCGTCGTCGAAGGTCGGATCAAAAAACTGTATATGATTCCTTTGCGTGTGCGTCTGAAGATGTCGTGTGCAAAGTTTTGTGTCGATTGGTCAAGAAATGTGGGAGGAGTAGCGAAAAAACAGTTTTGCGGTTTTCGCGATTTTGCGAAAAAAAATTATAGACGCAAATGGGCGTGGCCTATGCCAAAAGATGCAGCAGACTCCAGTGCATCTGTGTGTACAAGTTTTTGGACTCTGGGAGGTTCGGTGTGGGAGTTATAGCCCCAAACGCGTATTCCTTGGTATAGCGCCACCTAGTGGCCGGCGTGTCTGGATTTTGTCGTCTGCTTAGAACTCAGGGCCCTGGATCTAGTCATGCAATTGGCGTGTCGGCACCATTTACGGTTTGGGCTGTGGACCCACTTCTAGGGGGGAATAATAATAATAACTAGAACTGCAAGCAGTTATGCAGGGGTCCAAGAAGTGTGCATTTCGCCGGCACAACGCGACAAGAAATGTGCATTTCGCCGGAAAAACGCGAAGCATGTGTTCAAAACGCTACCCTGAACCTGTGGAGTAGCGAGAAGTCAGTGTAGCGTTTTCGCGGCGAAATTTTTGTAGAAGATATACAATTTCCTCGTTTATTGCGCCCCCTAATGGCGAAATTTTCCGAAATTTTTATCGAAGGTCATTAAGGTTAGCACCAACATGTGTCTAAAATTTGGACTCGATCCGATGTCTAATTTTGGAATTTTTTGTTTTTTTAATTTTCCACGTCTAATTTAGCTAATAAAAGAATATTCAAAACTCTACCGTTTCGTCGTCGAAGGTCGGATCAAAAAACGGTATATGATTCCTTTGCGTGTGCGTCTGAAGATGCCGTGTGCAAAGTTTGGTGTTGATTGGTCAAGAAATGTGCGAGGAGTAGCGAAAAAACAGTTTTGCGGTTTTCGCGATTTAGCGAAAAATATTCATAGACGCAAATGGGCGTGGCCTAGGCCAAAAGATGCAGCAGACTCCAGTGCATCTGTGTGTACAAGTTTTTGGACTCTGGGAGGTTCGGTGTCGGAGTTATAGCCCCAAACGCGTATTCCCTGGTATAGCGCCACCTAGTGGCCGGCGTGTCTGGATTTTGTCGTCTGCGTAGTCCGAAGAGATCTGGATCTAGTCATGTAATTGGCGTGTGTGCACCATTTACGGTTTGGGCTGTGGTACCACTTTTAGGGGGGTAAGTATAAAAATAATAATAACAAGAAGTGTGCATTTCGCCGGCACAACGCGACAAGAAATGTGCATTTCGCCGGCACATCGCGAAGCATGTGTTGAAAACGCTACCCTGAACCTGTGGATACAAAGGATTTGACTGTGGTAGGAGTAGCGAGAAGTCAGTGTAGCGTTTTTGCGGCGAAATTTTGTAGAAGATATACAATTTCCTCGTTTATTGCGCCCCCTAATGGCGGAATTTTCCGAAATTTTTATCGAACGTCATTAAGGTTAGCACCAACATGTGTGTAGAATTTGGACTCGATCCGATGTCTAATTTTGGATTTTTTTGTATTTTTGATTTTCCACGTCTAATTTAGCTAATATACCAATATTCAAAATGCTATCGTTTCGTCGTCGAAGGTCGGATCAAAAAACTGTATATGATTCCTTTGCGTGTGCGTCTGAAGATGTCGTGTGCAAAGTTTTGTGTCGATTGGTCAAGAAATGTGGGAGGAGTAGCGAAAAAACAGTTTTGCGGTTTTCGCGATTTTGCGAAAAAAAATTATAGACGCAAATGGGCGTGGCCTATGCCAAAAGATGCAGCAGACTCCAGTGCATCTGTGTGTACAAGTTTTTGGACTCTGGGAGGTTCGGTGTGGGAGTTATAGCCCCAAACGCGTATTCCTTGGTATAGCGCCACCTAGTGGCCGGCGTGTCTGGATTTTGTCGTCTGCTTAGAACTCAGGGCCCTGGATCTAGTCATGCAATTGGCGTGTCGGCACCTTTTACGGTTTGGGCTGTGGACCCACTTCTAGGGGGGAATAATAATAATAATAAAAACTAGAACTGCAAGCAGTTATGCAGGGGTCCAAGAAGTGTGCATTTCGCCGGCACAACGCGACAAGAAATGTGAATTTCGCCGGCACAACGCGAAGCATGTGTTCAAAACGCTACCCTGAACTTGTGGATACAAAGGATTCGACTGTGGTAGGAGTAGCGAGAAGTCAGTGTAGCGTTTTCGCGGCAAAATTTTGTAGAAGATATACAATTTCCTCGTTTATTGCGCCCTCTAATGGCGAAATTGTCCGAAATTTTTATCGAACGTCATTAAGGTTAGCACCAACATGTGTGTAGAATTTGGACTCGATCCGATTTCTAATTTTGGATTTTTTTGTATTTTGGATTTTCCACGTCTAATTTAGCTAATATACCAATATTCAAAATGCTACCGTTTCGTCGTCGAAGGTCGGATCAAAAAACTGTATACGATTCCTTTGCGTGTGCGTCTGAAGATGTCGTGTGCAAAGTTTGGTGTCGATTGGTCAAGAAATGTGGGAGGAGTAGGGAAAAAACAGTTTTGCGGTTTTCGCGATTTAGCGAAAAATATTCATAGACGCAAATGGGCGTGGCCTAGGCCAAAAGATGCAGCAGACTCCAGTGCATCTATGTGTACAAGTTTTTGGACTCTGGGAGGTTCGGTGTGGGAGTTATAGCCCCAAACGCGTATTCCTTGGTATAGCGCCACCTAGTGACCGGCGTGTCTGAATTTTATTATCTGAGTAGCGGTGCCGGACCTGGATCTAGTCATGCAATTGGCGTGTCGGCACCATTTACGGTTTGGGCTGTGGGCCCACTTTTAGCGCGGGAAGTATAATAATAATAATAATCCTTACAAAAACAATAGGGATCCAACCTGTTGGCTTGGACCCCTAAAAATCCTTACAAAAACAATAGGGATCCAACCTGTTGGCTTGGACCCCTAATAAAAAAAATCCTTACAAAAACAATAGGGATCCAACCTGTTGGCTTGGACCCCTAATAATAATAATCCTTACAAAAACAATAGGGATCCAACCTGTTGGCTTGGACCCCTAACTAGAACTGCAAGCAGTTATGCAGGGGTCCAAGAAGTGTGCATTTCGCCGGCACAACGCGGAGTATGTGTTCAAAACAAATGGGCTTGGCCTATGCCAAAAGATGCAACTGACTCCAGTGAATCTGTGGATATAAAGGTTTTGACTGTGGGAGGTTCGTTGTGGGAGTTATAGCCCAAAACGCGTTTTGAGAACATTCCATTGGCCAGTTAGGAGATATATTATTTCGTCGTTTTTTTGCGACCCCTTGTGGCGAAATTTTCCAAAGACAATTTTCCTTTGCCAAATAACTCCCGCCCACATTAATAATTCTTGGCCATATTTTTTATATAGACTCGGGTTTGCCCCTTGATGGTTCCCTTATAGTTTGAAGAACATTCCTTTGGCCAATTAGAAGATATACAATTTCCTCGTTTATTGCGCCCCCTTATGGCGAAATATTCCGATTATTTTACTGAACGCCAGTAGGGGTAGCATCGACATGTGTCAAAAATGTGGACTTGATCCGATGTTTAATTTTGGTATTTTTTAATTTTTTTGCGTTTCGACGTAAAACGTAGCTAATAAACAGATATTCAAAACGCTACCGTTTCGTCGTCAAAGGGCAAATCAAAAAAGTGTTCAAAAATTTCTTTGCGTGTCTGTCTGAAGATTTCGTGTGCAAAGTTTGGTGTTGATTGGTCAAGAAATGTGGGAGGAGTAGCGAAAAAACAGTTTTACGGTTTTCACGATTTTGCGAAAAAAAATTATAGACGCAAATGGGCGTGGCCTATGCCAAAAGATGCAGCAGACTCCAGTGGATATGTGGGTACAAGTTTTTGACTGTGGGAGGTTCGGTGTGGGAGTTATAGCCCCAAACGCGTTTTCCCTTGGTATAGCGCCACCTAGTGTTCGGCGTGTCTGGATTTTGTCGTCTGCGTAGTCCGAAGAGATCTGGATCTAGTCATGCAATTCGCGTGTCGGCACCATTTACGGTTTGGGCTGTGGTCCCACTTTTAGGGAGGTAAGAATAATAATAATAATCCTTACAAAAACAATAGGGATCCAACCTGTTGGCTTGGACCCCTAACTAGAACTGCAAGCAGTTATGCAGGGGTCCAAGAAGTGTGCATTTCGCCGGCACAATGCGACAAGAAATGTGCATTTCGCCGGCACAACGCGAAGCATGTGTTCAAAACGCTACCCTGAACCTGTGGATACAAAGGATTTGATTGGTAGGAGTAGCGAGAAGTCAGTGTAGCGTTTTCGCGGCGAAATTTTGTAGAAGATATAACATTTTCTCGTTTTTTGCGCCCCCTAATGGCGAAAATTTCCGAAATTTTTAGCGAACGTCAATAAGGTTAGCACCAACATGTGTGTAGAATTTGGACTCGATCCGATGTCTAATTTTTGATTTTTTTGGATTTTTGATTTTCCACATCTAATTTAGCTAATATACCAATATTCAAAACGCTACCGTTTCGTCGTCGAAGGTCGGATCAAAAAACTGTTGATGATTCCTTTGCGTGTGCGTCTGAAGATGTCGTGTGCAAAGTTTGGTGTTGATTGGTCAGGAAATGTGGGAGGAGTAGGGAAAAAACAGTTTTGCGGTTTTCGCGATTTAGCGAAAAATATTCATGGACGCAAATGGGCGTGGCCTAGGCCAAAAGATGCAGCAGACTCCAGTGCATCTGTGTGTACAAGTTTTTGGACTCTGGGAGGTTCGGTGTGGGAGTTATAGCCCCAAACGTGTTTCTCCTTGGTATAGCGCCACCTAGTGGCCGGCATGTCTGGATTTGGTTATCTGAGTAGCGGTGCCGGTACTGGTTCTAGTCATGTAATTGGCGCGTGTGCACCATTTACGGTTTGGGCTGTGGTACCACTTTTAGCGCAGGAATAATAACTAGAACTGCAAGCAGTTATGCAGGGGTCCAAGAAGTGTGCATTTCGCCGGCACAACGCGACAAGAAATGTGCATTTCGCCGGCACAACGCGAAGCATGTGTTCAAAACGCTACCCTGTACCTGTGGATACAAAGGATTTGACTGTGGTACGAGTAGCGAGAAGTCAGTGTAGCGTTTTCGCGGCGAAATTTTGTAGAAGATATACAATTTCCTTGTTTATTGCGCCCCCTAATGGCGAAATTTTCCGATATTTTTATCGAACGTCATTAAGGTTAGCACCAACATGTCTGTAAAATGTGGGCTCGATCCGATGTATAATTCTGGATTTCTTCGGATTTTTGACTTTTCACGTCTAATTTAGCTAATAAACAAATATTCAAAACGCTACCGTTTCGTCGTCGAAGGTCGGATCAAAAAGTGTCTAGGATTTCTTTGCGTGTGCGTCTGAAGATGTCGTGTGCAAAGTTTGGTGTTGATCGGGCGAGAAATGTGGGAGGAGTAGCGAAAAAACAGTTTTGCGGTTTTCGCGATTTAGCGAAAAATATTCATAGACGCAAATGGGCGTGGCCTAGGCCAAAAGATGCAGCAGACTCCAGTGCATCTGTGTGTACAAGTTTTTGGACTCTGGGAGGTTCGGTGTGGAAGTTATAGCCCCAAACGCGTATTCCTTGGTATAGCGCCACCTAGGGACCGGCGTGTCTGGATTTTGTAATCTGAGTAGCGGTGCCGATTCTGGATCTAGTCATGCAATTGGCGCGTGTGCACCATTTACGGTTTGGGCTGTGGTACCACTTCTAAGGCGTACGAAATAATAATAATCCTTACAAAAACAATAGGGATCCAACCTGTTGGCTTGGACCCCTAATAAGAACAAGAAGTGTGCATTTCGCCGGCACAACGCGACAAGAAATGTGCATTTCGCCGGCACAACGCGAACCAAGTATTCAAAACGCTACCGTGAACAACCTGTGGATATAAAGGTTTTGACTGTGAGAGGTTCAGTGTGGGAGTTTTGGCCCCAAACGCATTTTCCGCTACCGTTTAGTCGTCGTTGGATCAAAATAGTTTTTACTGATTTGCAACGCAAAACATATATTCAAAACGCTACCGTTTCGTCAACGATGGTCGGATCAAAATAGTTTTGCTGATTTCTTGTAGTGTGCGTCTGAAGATGTCGTGTGCAAAGTTTGGTGTCAATTGGGCAAGAAATGTGGGAGGAGTAGCGAAAAGGCAGTTTAGCTGTTTTTGCGATTTTGCATAAAGAAAATACTGACGCAAATGGGCCTGGCCTATGCCAAAGGATGCAGCTGACTCCAGTGAATCTGTGCGTATAACGTTTTTGACTGTGGGAGCTTCGGTGTGGGAGTTATAGCCTAAAACGCGTTTTCAGAACATTCCATTGGCCAAATAGGAGATATATTATTTCGTCGTTTTTTGGCGCCGCCCTGTTGGCGAAATTTTCCAAAGACAATTTTCCTTTGCCAAATAACTCCCGCCTACATTATTAATTCTTGGCCATATTTTTTATATAGACTCGGGTTTGCCCCTTGATGGTTCCCTTATAGTTTGAAGAACATTCCTTTGGCCAATTAGAAGATATACAATTTCCTCGTTTATTGCGCCCCCTAATGGCGAAATTTTCCGATTTTTTCATCGACCGACATTAAGGTTAGCACCAACATGTTTGTACAATTTGGACTCGATCCGATGTCTAATTTTAGATTTTTGGGATTTCTGATTTTCCACGTCTAATTTAGCTAATATACCAATATTCAAAATGCTACCGTTTCGTCGTCGAAGGTCGGATCAAAAAACTGTTGATGATTTCTTTGCGTGTGCGTCTGAAGATGCCGTGTGCAAAGTTTTGTGTCAATTGGTCACGAAATGTGGGAGGAGTAGCGAAAAAACAGTTTTGCGGTTTTCGCAATTTTGTGAAAAAAAATTATGGACGCAAATGGGCGTGGCCTAGGCCAAAAGATGCAGCAGACTCCAGTGCATCTGTGTGTACAAGTTATTGGACTCTGGGTGGTTCGGTGTGGGAGTTATAGCCCCAAACGCGTATTCCTTGGTATAGCGCCACCTTGTGGCCGGCGTGTCTGGATTTGGTCGTCTGCGTAGTCCGAAGAGATCTGGATCTAGTCATGCAATTCGCGTGTCGGCACCTTTTACGGTTTGGGGTGTGGGCCCACTTTTAGGGGGGTAAGTATAACTAGAACTGCAAGCAGTTATGCAGGGGTCCAAGAAGTGTGCATTTCGCCGGCACAACGCGAAGCATGTGTTCAAAAATTGAGAAACAGTGTGCCAAAAGATGCAGCTGACTCCAGTGAATCTGTGGATATAAAGGTTTTGACTGTGGGAGCTTCGGTGTGGGAGTTATAGCCCAAAACGCGTTTTCAGAACATTCCATTGGCCAGTTAGGAGATGTATTATTTCGTCGTTTATTTGCGCCCCCTTGTGGCGAAATTTTCCAAAGACAATTTCCTTTGCCAAATAACTCCCGCCCACATTAATAATTCTTGGCCATATTTTTTATATAGACTCGGGTTTGCCCCTTGATGGTTCCCTTATAGTTTGAAGAACATTCCTTTGGCCAATTAGAAGATATACAATTTCCTCGTTTATTGCGCCCCCTTATGGCGAAATATTCCGATTATTTTACTGAACGCCAGTAGGGGTAGCATCGACATGTGTCAAAAATTTGGACTTGATCCGATGTTTAATTTTGGTATTTTTTAATTTTTTTGCGTTTCGACGTAAAACGTAGCTAATAAACAAATATTCAAAACGCTACCGTTTCGTCGTCAAAAGGCAAATCAAAAAAGTGTTCAAAAATTTCTTTGCGTGTCTGTCTGAAGATGTCGTGTGCAAAGTTTGGTGTTGATTGGTCAAGAAATGTGGGAGGAGTAGCGAAAAAAACAGTTTTACGGTTTTCGCGATTTTGCGAAAATAAATTATAGACGCAAATGGGCGTGGCCTATGCCAAAAGATGCAACAGACTCCAGTGGATATGTGGGTACAAGTTTTTGACTGTGGGAGGTTCGGTGTGGGAGTTATAGCCCCAAACGCGTTTTCCCTTGGTATAGCGCCACCTAGTGTTCGGCGTGTCTGGATTTTGTCGTCTGCGTAGTCCGAAGAGATCTGGATCTAGTCATGCAATTCGCGTGTCGGCACCATTTACGGTTTGGGCTGTGGTCCCACTTTTAGGGAGGTAAGAATAATAATAATAATCCTTACAAAAACAATAGGGATCCAACCTGTTGGCTTGGACCCCTAATAAAAGAAAAATCCTTACAAAAACAATAGGGATCCAACCTGTTGGCTTGGACCCCTAACTAGAACTGCAAGCAGTTATGCAGGGGTCCAAGAAGTGTGCATTTCGCCGGCACAACGCGACAAGAAATGTGCATTTCGCCGGCACATCGCGAAGCATGTGTTGAAAACGCTACCCTGAACCTGTGGATACAAAGGATTTGACTGTGGTAGGAGTATCGAGAAGTCAGTGTAGCGTTTTTTGCGGCGAAATTTTGTAGAAGATATACAATTTCCTCGTTTATTGCGCCCCCTAATGGCGGAATTTTCCGAAATTTTTATCGAACGTCATTAAGGTTAGCACCAACATGTGTGTAGAATTTGGACTCGATCCGATGTCTAATTTTGGATTTTTTTTGTATTTTTGATTTTCCACGTCTAATTTAGCTAATATACCAATATTCAAAATGCTATCGTTTCGTCGTCGAAGGTCGGATCAAAAAACTGTATATGATTCCTTTGCGTGTGCGTCTGAAGATGTCGTGTGAAAAGTTTTGTGTCGATTGGTCAAGAAATGTGGGAGGAGTAGCGAAAAAACAGTTTTGCGGTTTTCGCGATTTTGCGAAAAAAAATTATAGACGCAAATGGGCGTGGCCTATGCCAAAAGATGCAGCAGACTCCAGTGAATCTGTGTGTACGAGGTTTTGAATGTGGGAGGTTCGGTGTGGGAGTTATAGCCCCAAACGCATTTTCCCTTGGTATAGCGCCACCTAGTGGCCGGCGTGTCTGGATTTTGTTATCTGAGTAGCGGTGCCGGACCTGGATCTAGTCATGCAATTGGCGTGTCGGCACCATTTACGGTTTGGGCTGTGGACCCACTTTTAGCGCGGGAAGTATAATAACTAGAACTGCAAGCAGTTATGCAGGGGTCCAAGAAGTGTGCATTTCGCCGGCACAACGCGAAGCATGTGTTCAAAACGCTACCCTGAACCTGTGGATACAAAGGATTTGATTGGTAGGACTAGCGAGAAGTCAGTGTAGCGTTTTCGCGGCGAAATTTTGTAGAAGATATAACATTTTCTCGTTTATTGCGCCCCCTAACGGCGAAATTGTCCGAAATTTTTATCGAACGTCAATAGGGTTAGCACCAACATGTGTGTAGAATTTGGACTCGATCCGATGTCTAATTTTGGATTTTTTTGGATTTTTGATTTTCCACATCTAATTTAGCTAATATACCAATATTCAAAACGCTACCGTTTCGTCGTCGAACGTCGGATCAAAAAACTGTTGATGATTCCTTTGCGTGTGCGTCTGTAGATGTATCGTGCAAAGTTTGGTGTTGATTGGTCAAGAAATGTGGGAGGAGTAGGGAAAAAACAGTTTTGCGGTTTTCGCAATTTAGCGAAAAATATTCATAGACGCAAATGGGCGTGGCCTAGGCCAAAAGATGCAGCAGACTCCAGTGCATCTGTGTGTACATGTTTTTGGACTCTGGGAGGTTCGGTGTGGGAGTTATAGCCCCAAACGTGTTTCTCCTTGGTATAGCGCCACCTAGTGGCCGGCATGTCTGGATTTGGTTATCTGAGTAGCGGTGCCGGTACTGGTTCTAGTCATGTAATTGGCGCGTGTGCACCATTTACGGTTTGGGCTGTGGTTCCACTTTCACGGGGAGGTAGTATAATAATAATAATAACAAGAAGTGTGCATTTCGCCGGCACAATGCGACAAGAAATGTGCATTTCGCCGGCACAACGCGAAGCATGTGTTCAAAACGCTACCCTGAACCTGTGGATACAAAGGATTTGATTGGTAGGAGTAGCGAGAAGTCAGTGTAGCGTTTTCGCAGCGAAATTTTGTAGAAGATATAAAATTTTCTCGTTTATTGCGCCCCCTAACGGCGAAATTGTCCGAAATTTTTATCGAACGTCAATAGGGTTAGCACCAACATGTGTGTAGAATTTGGACTCGATCCGATGTCTAATTTTGGATTTTTTTGGATTTTTGATTTTCCACATCTAATTTAGCTAATATACCAATATTCAAAACGCTACCGTTTCGTCGTCGAACGTCGGATCAAAAAACTGTTGATGATTCCTTTGCGTGTGCGTCTGTAGATGTATCGTGCAAAGTTTGGTGTTGATTGGTCAAGAAATGTGGGAGGAGTAGGGAAAAAACAGTTTTGCGGTTTTCGCAATTTAGCGAAAAATATTCATAGACGCAAATGGGCGTGGCCTAGGCCAAAAGATGCAGCAGACTCCAGTGCATCTGTGTGTACAAGTTTTTGGACTCTGGGAGGTTCAGTGTGGGAGTTATAGCCCCAAACGTGTTTCTCCTTGGTATAGCGCCACCTAGTGGCCGGCATGTCTTGATTTGGTTATCTGAGTAGCGGTGCCGTTACTGGTTCTAGTCATGTAATTGGCGCGTGTGCACCATTTACGGTTTGGGCTGTGGTTCCACTTTCACGGGGAGGTAGTATAATAATAATAATAAAAAAAATCCTTACAAAAACAATAGGGATCCAACCTGTTGGCTTGGACCCCTAACTAGAACTGCAAGCAGTTATGCAGGGGTCCAAGAAGTGTGCATTTCGCCGGCACAACGCGACAAGAAATGTGTGTTTCGCCGGCACAACGCGAAGCATGTATTCAAAACGCTACCCTGAACCTGTGGATACAAAGGATTTGACTGTGGTAGGAGTAGCGAGAAGTCAGTTCGCGGTAATTTTTTTTAGAAGATATACAATTTCCTAGTTTATTGCGCCCCCTAACGGCGAAATTGTCCGAAATTTTTCTCGAACGTCATTAAGGTTAGCACCAACATGTGTGTAGAATTTGGACTCGAGCCGATGTCTAATTTTGAATTTCTTTGGATTTTTAATTTTCCACGTCTAATTTAGCTAATATACCAATATTCAAAACGCTACCGTTTCGTCGTCGAAGGTCGGATCAAAAAACTGTTGATGATTCCTTTGCGTGTGCGTCTGAAGATGTCGTGTGCAAAGTTTGGTGTTGATTGGTCAAGAAATGTGGGAGGAGTAGGGAAAAAACAGTTTTGCGGTTTTCGCGATTTAGCGAAAAATATTCATAGACGCAAATGGGCGTGGCCTAGGCCAAAAGATGCAGCAGACTCCAGTGCATCTGTGTGTACAAGTTTTTGGACTCTGGGAGGTTCGGTGTGGGAGTTATAGCCCCAAAAGTGTTTCTCCTTGGTATAGCGCCACCTAGTGGCCGGCATGTCTGGATTTGGTTATCTGAGTAGCGGTGCCGGTACTGGTTCTAGTCATGTAATTGGCGCGTGTGCACCATTTACGGTTTGGGCTGTGGTTCCACTTTCACGGGGAGGTAGTATAATAATAATAACTAGAACTGCAAGCAGTTATGCAGGGGTCCAAGAAGTGTGCATTTCGCCGGCACAACGCGACAAGAAATGTGCATTTCGCCGGCACATCGCGAAGCATGTGTTGAAAACGCTACCCTGAACCTGTGGATACAAAGGATTTGACTGTGGTAGGAGTAGCGAGAAGTCAGTGTAGCGTTTTTGCGGCGAAATTTTGTAGAAGATATACAATTTCCTCGTTTATTGCGCCCCCTAATGGCGGAATTTTCCGAAATTTTTATCGAACGTCATTAAGGTTAGCACCAACATGTGTGTAGAATTTGGACTCGATCCGATGTCTAATTTTGGATTTTTTTGTATTTTTGATTTTCCACGTCTAATTTAGCTAATATACCAATATTCAAAATGCTATCGTTTCGTCGTCGAAGGTCGGATCAAAAAACTGTATATGATTTCTTTGCGTGTGCGTCTGAAGATGCCGTGTGCAAAGTTTGGTGTCGATTGGTCAAGAAATGTGGGAGGAGTAGCGAAAATACAGTTTTGCGGTTTTCGCGATTTAGCGAAAAATATTCATAGACGCAAATGGGCGTGGCCTAGGCCAAAAGATGCAGCAGACTCCAGTGCATCTGTGTGTACACGTTTTTGGACTCTGGGAGGTTCGGTGTTGGAGTTATAGCCCCAAACGCGTATTCCTTGGTATAGCGCCACCTAGTGGCCGGCGTGTCTGGATTTTGTCGTCTGAATAGTCTTCACGGACCTGGATCTAGTCATGCAATTGGCATGTCGGCACCATTTACGGTCTGGGCTGTGGTACCACTTTCTTGGTAGGAAGTATAAAAAGAACTAGAACTGCAAGCAGTTATGCAGGGGTCCAAGAAGTGTGCATTTCGCCGGCACAACGCGACAAGAAATGTGCATTTCGCCGGCACAACGCGAACCAAGTATTCAAAACGCTACCGTGAACAACCTGTGGATATAAAGGTTTTGACTGTGAGAGGTTCAGTGTGGGAGTTTCGGCCCCAAACGCATTTTCCGCTACCGTTTAGTGGTTTTGACTGTGAGAAGTTCAGTGTGGGAGTTTCGGCCCCAAACGCATTTTCCGCTACCGTTTAGTCGTCGTTGGATCAAAATAGTTTTTACTGATTTGCAACGCAAAACATATATTCAAAACGCTACCGTTTCGTCAACGATGGTCGGATCAAAATAGTTTTGCTGATTTCTTGTAGTGTGCGTCTGAAGATGTCGTGTGCAAAGTTTGGTGTCAATTGGGCAAGAAATGTGGGAGGAGTAGCGAAAAGGCAGTTTAGCTGTTTTTGCGATTTTGCATAAAGAAAATACTGACGCAAATGGGCCTGGCCTATGCCAAAGGATGCAGCTGACTCCAGTGAATCTGTGCGTATAACGTTTTTGACTGTGGGAGCTTCGGTGTGGGAGTTATAGCCTAAAACGCGTTTTCAGAACATTCCATTGGCCAAATAGGAGATATATTATTTCGTCGTTTTTTGGCGCCGCCCTGTTGGCGAAATTTTCCAAAGACAATTTTCCTTTGCCAAATAACTCCCGCCCACATTAATAATTCTTGGCCATATTTTTTATATAGACTCGGGTTTGCCCCTTGATGGTTTCCTTATAGTTCGAAGAACATTCCTTGGTCCAATTAGAAGATATAAAATTTCCTTGTTTATTGCACCCCCTAATGGCGAAAAATTCCGGAATTTTTATCGAACGAGATTAAGGTTAGCAACAACATGTGTGTAAAATTTGGACTCGTTCCGATGCCTAATTTTGGATTTCTTTGGATTTTTGATTTTCCATGTCTAATTTAGCTCATAAACCAATATTCAAAACGCTCCCGTTTCGTCGTCGAAGGTCGGATCAAAAAACTGTCCGATAATTTCTTTGCGCGTGCGTCTGAAGATGTCGTGTGCAAAGTTTGGTGTTGATTGGTCAAGAAATGTGCGAGGAGTAGCGAAAAAACAGTTTTGCGGTTTTCGCGATTTAGCGAAAAATATTCATAGACGCAAATGGGCGTGGCCTATACCAAAAGATGCAGCAGACTCCAGTGAATCTGTGTGTACAAGGTTTTGAATGTGGGAGGTTCGGTGTGGGAGTTATAGCCCCAAACGCGTCTTTCCTTGGTACAGCGCCACCTAGTGGCCGGCGTGTCTGGATTTGGTCGTCTGCTTAGAACTCAGGGCCCTGGATCTAGTCATGCAATTGGCGTGTCGGCACCATTTACGGTTTGGGCTGTGGACCCACTTCTAGGGGGGAATAATAATAATAATAATAATAATAATAATAAAAAAATCCTTACAAAAACAATAGGGATCCAACCTGTTGGCTTGGACCCCTAATAATAATCCTTACAAAAACAATAGGGATCCAACCTGTTGGCTTGGACCCCTAATAAAAAGCATTTGTTCGAAATTGATGAACGGCGTAAGCCAAAAGATGCAGCTGACTCCAGTGAATCTGTGGATATAACGTTTTTGACTGTGGGAGCTTCGGTGTGGGAGTTATAGCCTAAAACGCGTTTTCAGAACATTCCATTGGCCATTTAGGAGATATATTATTTCGTCGTTTATTTGCGCCCCCTTGTGGCGAAATTTTCCAAAGACAATTTTCCTTTGCCAAATAACTCCCGCCCACATTAATAATTCTTGGCCATATTTTTTATATAGACTCGGGTTTGCCCCTTGATGGTTCCCTTATAGTTTGAAGAACATTCTTTCGGCCAATTAGAAGATATACAATTTCCTCGTTTATTGCGCCCCCTAATGGCGAAATATTCCGAATTCTTTATTGAACGCCAGGAAGGGTAGCACCGACATGTGTCTAAAATTTGGACTTGATCCGACGTCTACTTTTGGTATTCTTTGAATTTTTGCGTTTCGACGTAAAACGTAGCCAATAAACAAATATTCAAAACGCTTCCGTTTCGTCGTCGAAGGTCGGATAAAAAAACTGTTGATGATTCCTTTGCGTGTGCGTCTGAAGATGTCGTGTGCAAAGTTTGGTGTTGATTGGTCAAGAAATGTGGGAGGAGTAGGGAAAAAACTGTTTTGCGGTTTTCGCGATTTAGCGAAAAATATTCATAGACGCAAATGGGCGTGGCCTAGGCCAAAAGATGCAGCAGACTCCAGTGCATCTGTGTGTATAAAGTTTTGAATGTGGGAGGTTCGGTGTGGGAGTTATAGCCCCAAACGCGTATTCCTTGGTATAGCGCCACCTAGTGGCCGGCATGTCTGGATTTTGTCGTCTGCCGTCACCTCACGGACCTGGATCTAGTCATGCAATTGGCGTGTCGGCACTATTTACGGTTTGGGCTGTGGGCACACTTTTAGTGCTGGAATAATAATAATAATAATAGGAATAATCCTTACAAAATTTAGTGCTGGAATAATAATAATAATAATAGGAATAATCCTTACAAAAACAATAGGGATCCAACCTGTTGGCTTGGACCCCTAATAATAATCGCTACAAAAACAATAGGGATCCAACCTGTTGGCTTGGACCCCTAACTAGAACTGCAAGCAGTTATGCAGGGGTCCAAGAAGTGTGCATTTCGCCGGCACAACGCGGAGTATGTGTTCAAAACAAATGGGCTTGGCCTATGCCAAAAGATGCAACTGACTCCAGTGAATCTGTGGATATAAAGGTTTTGACTGTGGGAGGTTCGTTGTGGGAGTTATAGCCCAAAACGCGTTTTGAGAACATTCCATTGGCCAGTTAGGAGATATATTATTTCGTCGTTTTTTTGCGACCCCTTGTGGCGAAATTTTCCAAAGACAATTTTCCTTTGCCAAATAACTCCCGCCCACATTAATAATTCTTGGCCATATTTTTTATATAGACTTGGGTTTGCCCCTTGATGGTTCCCTTATAGTTTGAAGAACATTCCTTGGGCCAATTAGAAGATATACAATTTCCTCGTTTATTGCGCCCCCTAATGGCGAAATATTCCGAAATTTTATTCGAACGCCATTAAGGTTAGCACCGACATGGTTGTAATATTTGGACTCAATCCGATGTCTAATTTTCGTATTTTTTGAATTTTTGCGTTTCGACGTGAAACGTAGCTAATAAACCAATATTCAAAACGCTACCGTTTCGTGGTCGAAGGTCGGATCAAAAAAGTATATATGATTTCTTTGCGTGTGCGTCTGAAGATGTCGTGTGCAAAGTTTGGTGTCGATTGGTCAAGAAATGTGGGAGGAGTAGGGAAAAAACAGTTTTGCGGTTTTCGCGATTTTGCGAAAAAAAATTATAGACGCAAATGGGCGTGGCCTATGCCAAAAGATGCAGCAGACTCCAGTGAATCTGTGTGTACAAGGTTTTGAATGTGGGAGGTTCGGTGTGGGAGTTATAGCCCCAAACGCGTCTTTCCTTGGTATAGCGCCACCTAGTGGCCGGCGTGTCTGGATTTTGTCGTCTACCTAGAACTCAGGGACCTGGATCTAGTCATGCAATTGGCGTGTCGGCACCATTTACGGTTTGGGCTGTGGACCCACTTCTAGGGGGGAATAATAATAATAATAATAACAAGAAGTGTGCATTTCGCCGGCACAACGCGACAAGAAATGTGCATTTCGCCGGCACAATGCGAAGCATGTGTTCAAAACGCTACCCTGAACCTGTGGATACAAAGGATTTGACTGTGGTAGGAGTAGCGGGAAGTCAGTGTAGCGTTTTCGCAGCGAGATTTTGTCGAAGATATACAATTTCCTCATTTATTGCGCCCCCTTATGGCGAAATATTCCGATTATTTTATTGAACGCCAGTAGGGGTAGCATCAACATGTGTCAAAAATTTGGACTTGATCCGATGACTAATTTTGGTATTTTTTTAATTTTTTGCGTTTCGACGTAAAACGTAGCTAATAAAAGAATATTCAAAACGCTACCGTTTCGTCGTCGAAGGTCGGATCAAAAAAGTGTCTAGGATTTCTTTGCGTGTGCGTCTGAAGATGTCGTGTGCAAAGTTTTGTGTTGATTGGTCAAGAAATGTGGGAGGAGTAGGGAAAAAACTGTTTTGCGGTTTTTGCGATATAGCGAAAAATATTCATGGACGCAAATGGGCGTGGCCTATGCCAAAGATGCAGCAGAGACTCCAGTGCATCTGTGGGTACAAGTTTTTGGACTCTGGGAGGTTCGGTGTGGGAGTTATAGCCCCAAACGCGTATTCCTTGGTATAGCGCCACCTAGGGACCGGCGTGTCTGGATTTTGTTATCTGAGTAGCGGTGCCGGACCTGGTTCTAGTCATGTAATTGGCGCGTGTGCACCATTTACGGTTTGGGCTGTGGCACCACTTCTAAGGCGTACGAAATAATAATAATAATAATCCTTACAAAAACAATAGGGATCCAACCTGTTGGCTTGGACCCCTAATAAAAAAAATCCTTACAAAAACAATAGGGATCCAACCTGTTGGCTTGGACCCCTAACTAGAACTGCAAGCAGTTATGCAGGGGTCCAAGAAGTGTGCATTTCGCCGGCACAACGCGAAGCATGTGTTCGAAATTGAGGAACGGCGTATGCCAAAAGATGCAGCTGACTCCAGTGAATCTGTAGATATAACGTTTTTGATTGTGGGAGCTTCGGTGTGGGAGTTATAGCCTAAAACGCGTTTTCAGAACATTCCATTGGCCAGTTAGGAGATATATTATTTCGTCGTTTATTTGCGCCCCCTTGTGGCGAAATTTTCCAAAGACAATTTTCCTTTGCCAAATAACTCCCGCCCACATTAATAATTCTTGGCCATATTTTTTATATAGACTCGGGTTTGCCCCTTGATGGTTCCCTTATAGTTTGAAGAACATTCTTTCGGCCAATTAGAAGATATACAATTTCCTTGTTTATTGCGCCCCCTAATGGCGAAATATTCCGAATTCTTTATTGAACGCCATTAAGGGTAGCACCGACATGTGTGTAGAATTAGGACTCGATCCGATGTCTACTTTTGTATTTTTTTGTATTTTTGATTTTCCACGTCTAATTTAGCTAATAAACAAATATTCAAAATGCTACCGTTTCGTTGTCGAAGGTCGGATCAAAAAAGTGTTGATGATTTCTTTGCGTGTGCGTCTGAAGATGCCGTGTGCAAAGTTTGGTGTCGATTGGTAAAGAAATGTGGGAGGAGTAGGGAAAAAACAGTTTTGCGGTTTTCGCGATTTAGCGAAAAATATTCATAGACGCAAATGGGCGTGGCCTAGGCCAAAAGATGCAGCAGACTCCAGTGCATCTGTGTGTACAAGGTTTTGAATGTGGGAGGTTCGGTGTGGGAGTTATAGCCCCAAACGCGTATTCCTTGGTATAGCGCCACCTAGTGACCGGCGCGTCTGGATTTTGTCGTCTGCTTAGTCCGAACAGATCTGGATCTAGTCATGCAATTCGCGTGTCGGCACCATTTACGGTTTGGGCTGTGGTCCCACTTTTAGGGGGTAAGAATAATAGGAACTAGAACTGCAAGCAGTTATGCAGGGGTCCAAGAAGTGTGCATTTCGCCGGCACAACGCGAAGCATGTGTTCAAAAATTGAGAAACAGCGTATGCCAAAAGATGCAGCTGACTCCAGTGAATCTGTGGATATAAAGGTTTTGACTGTGGGAGCTTCGGTGTGGGAGTTATAGCCCAAAACGCGTTTTCAGAACATTCCATTGGCCAGTTAGGAGATATATTATTTCGTCGTTTATTTGCGACCCCTTGTGGCGAAATTTTCCAAAGACAATTTTCCTTTGCCAAATAACTCCCGCCCACATTAATAATTCTTGGCCATATTTTTTATATAGACTCGGGTTTGCCCCTTGATGGTTTCCTTTGAGTTTGAAGAACATTCCTTTGGCCAATAAGAAGATATACAATTTCCTCGTTTATTGCGCCCCCTAATGGCGAAATATTCCGAAAATTTTATTGAACGACATTAAGGTTAGCACCAACATGTCTGTAAAATTTGGACTCGTTCCGATGTCTACTTTTGGATTTTTCTGGATTTTTGATTTTCCACGTCTAATTTAGCTAATATACCAATATTCAAAACGCTACCGTTTCGTCGTCGACGGTCGGATCAAAAAACTGTCCGATAATTTCTTTGCGTGTGCGTCTGAAGATGTCGTGTGCAAAGTTTGGTGTTGATTGGTCAAAAAATGTGGGAGGAGTAGGGAAAAAACTGTTTTGCGGTTTTCGCGATTTTGCGAAAAATATTCATAGACGCAAATGGGCGTGGCCTATGGCAAAAGATGCAGCAGACTCCAGTGCATCTGTGTGTACAAGTTTTTGGACTCTGGGAGGTTCGTTGTGGGAGTTATAGCCCCAAACGCGTCTTTCCTTGGTATAGCGCCACCTAGTGGCCGGCGTGTCTGGATTTTGTCGTCTGCCTAGAACTCAGGGACCTGGATCTAGTCATGCAATTGGCGTGTCGGCACCATTTACGGTTTGGGCTGTGGACCCACTTCTAGGGGGGAATAATAATAAAAAAAATCCTTACAAAAACAATAGGGATCCAACCTGTTGGCTTGGACCCCTAATAATAATCCTTACAAAAACAATAGGGATCCAACCTGTTGGCTTGGACCCCTAATAATAATAATCCTTACAAAAACAATAGGGATCCAACCTGTTGGCTTGGACCCCTAACTAGAACTGCAAGCAGTTATGCAGGGGTCCAAGAAGTGTGCATTTCGCCGGCACAACGCGACAAGAAATGTGCATTTCGCCGGCACAACGCGAAGCATGTGTTGAAAACGCTACCCTGAACCTGTGGATACAAAGGATTTGACTGTGGTAGGAGTAGCGAGAAGTCAGTGTGGCGTTTTCGCGGCGAAATTTTGTAGAAGATATACAATTTCCTCGTTTATTGCGCCCCCTAATGGCGGAATTTTCCGAAATTTTTATCGAACGTCATTAAGGTTAGCACCAACATGTGTGTAGAATTTGGACTCGATCCGATGTCTAATTTTGGATTTTTTTGGATTTTTAATTTTCCACGTCTAATTTAGCTAATAAACCAATATTCAAAACTCTACCGTTTCGTCGTCGAAGGTCGGATCAAAAAACTGTCTAAGATTTCTATGCGTGTGCGTCTGAAGATGTCGTGTGCAAAGTTTGGTGTCGATTGGTCAAGAAATGTGGGAGGAGTAGGGAAAAAACAGTTTTGCGGTTTTCGCGATTTAGCGAAAAATATTCATAGACGCAAATGGGCGTGGCCTAGGCCAAAAGATGCAGCAGACTCCAGTGCATCTGTGTGTACAAGGTTTTGAATGTGGGAGGTTCGGTGTGGGAGTTATAGCCCCAAACGCGTATTCCTTGGTATAGCGCCACCTAGTGACCGGCGCGTCTGGATTTTGTCGTCTGCTTAGTCCGAACAGATCTGGATCTAGTCATGCAATTCGCGTGTCGGCACCATTTACGGTTTGGGCTGTGGTCCCACTTTTAGGGGGTAAGAATAATAGGAATAATAATCCTTACAAAAACAATAGGGATCCAACCTGTTGGCTTGGACCCCTAATAATAATAATCCTTACAAAAACAATAGGGATCCAACCTGTTGGCTTGGACCCCTAACTAGAACTGCAAGCAGTTATGCAGGGGTCCAAGAAGTGTGCATTTCGCCGGCACAACGCGACAAGAAATGTGCATTTCGCCGGCACAACGCGAAGCATGTGTTGAAAACGCTACCCTGAACCTGTGGATACAAAGGATTTGACTGTGGTAGGAGTAGCGAGAAGTCAGTGTGGCGTTTTCCGCGGCGAAATTTTGTAGAAGATATACAATTTCCTCGTTTATTGCGCCCCCTAATGGCGGAATTTTCCGAAATTTTTATCGAACGTCATTAAGGTTAGCACCAACATGTGTGTAGAATTTGGACTCGATCCGATGTCTAATTTTGGATTTTTTGGATTTTTAATTTTCCACGTCTAATTTAGCTAATAAACCAATATTCAAAACTCTACCGTTTCGTCGTCGAAGGTCGGATCAAAAAACTGTCTAAGATTTCTATGCGTGTGCGTCTGAAGATGTCGTGTGCAAAGTTTGGTGTCGATTGGTCAAGAAATGTGGGAGGAGTAGGGAAAAAAACAGTTTTGCGGTTTTCGCGATTTAGCGAAAAATATTCATAGACGCAAATGGGCGTGGCCTAGGCCAAAAGATGCAGCAGACTCCAGTGCATCTGTGTGTACAAGTTTTTGGACTGTGGGAGGTTCGGTGTGGGAGTTATAGCCCCAAACGCGTATTCCTTGGTATAGCGCCACCTAGTGGCCGGCGTGTCTGGATTTTGTCGTCTGCATAGTCTTCACTGACCTGGATCTAGTCATGCAATTGGCGTGTGTGCAACATTTACGGTATGGGCTGTATTCCCACTTTCTTGGTAGGAAGTATAATAACTAGAACTGCAAGCAGTTATGCAGGGGTCCAAGAAGTGTGCATTTCGCCGGCACAACGCGACAAGAAATGTGCATTTCGCCGGCACAACGCGAACCAAGTATTCAAAACGCTACCGTGAACAACCTGTGGATATAAAGGTTTTGACTGTGAGAGGTTCAGTGTGGGAGTTTCGGCCCCAAACGCATTTTCCGCTACCGTTTAGTCGTCGTTGGATCAAAATAGTTTTTACTGATTTGCAACGCAAAACATATATTCAAAACGCTACCGTTTCGTCAACGATGGTCGGATCAAAATAGTTTTGCTGATTTCTTGTAGTGTGCGTCTGAAGATGTCGTGTGCAAGTTTGGTGTCAATTGGGCAAGAAATGTGGGAGGAGTAGCGAAAAGGCAGTTTAGCTGTTTTTGCGATTTTGCATAAAGAAAATACTGACGCAAATGGGCCTGGCCTATGCCAAAGGATGCAGCTGACTCCAGTGAATCTGTGCGTATAACGTTTTTGACTGTGGGAGCTTCGGTGTGGGAGTTATAGCCTAAAACGCGTTTTCAGAACATTCCATTGGCCAAATAGGAGATATATTATTTCGTCGTTTTTTGGCGCCGCCCTGTTGGCGAAATTTTCCAAAGACAATTTTCCTTTGCCAAATAACTCCCGCCTACATTATTAATTCTTGGCCATATTTTTTATATAGACTCGGGTTTGCCCCTTGATGGTTCCCTTATAGTTTGAAGAACATTCCTTTGGCCAATTAGAAGATATACAATTTCCTCGTTTATTGCGCCCCCTAATGGCGAAATATTCCGAATTTCTTATTGAACGCCAATAAGGGTAGCACCGACATGTGTCTAAAATTTTGACTTGATCCGATGTCTACTTTTGGTATTCTTTGAATTTTTGCGTTTCGACGTAAAACGTAGCCAATAAACAAATATTCAAAACGCTACCGTTTCGTCGTCGAAGGTCGGATCAAAAAACTGTTGATGATTCCTTTGCGTGTGCGTCTGACGATGTCGTGTGCAAAGTTTGGTGTTGATTGGTCAAGAAATGTGGGAGGAGTAGGGAAAAAACTGTTTTGCGGTTTTCGCGATTTAGCGAAAAATATTCATAGACGCAAATGGGCGTGGCCTAGCCCAAAAGATGCAGCAGACTCCAGTGCATCTGTGGGTATAACGTTTTTGACTGTGGGAGGTTCGGTGTGGGAGTTATAGCCCCAAACGCGTATTCCTTGGTATAGCGCCACCTAGTGGCCGGCATGTCTGGATTTTGTCGTCTGCGTAGTCGCCACGGATCTTGATCTAGTCATGCATTTGGCATGTCTGCACCATTTACGGTTTGTGCTGTGGGCCCACTTCTAGGGGGGGAATAATAATAATAATAATAATAATAATAATAATAATAATCCTTACAAAAACAATAGGGATCCAACCTGTTGGCTTGGACCCCTAACTAGAACTGCAAGCAGTTATGCAGGGGTCCAAGAAGTGTGCATTTCGCCGGCACAACGCGAAGCATGTGTTCAAAACGCTACCCTGAACCTGTGGATACAAAGGATTTGACTGTGGTAGGAGTAGCGAGAAGTCAGTGTAGCGTTTTCGGGGCGAAATTTTGTAGAAGATATACAATTTCCTCGTTTATTGCGCCCCCTAATGGCGAAATCTTCCGAAATTTTTATCGAACGACATTAAGGTTAGCACCAACATGTGTGTAGAATTAGGACTCGATCCGATGTCTACTTTTGGATTTCTTTGTATTTTTGATTTTCCACGTCTAATTTAGCTAATAAACAAATATTCAAAACTCTACCGTTTCGTCGTCGAAGGTCGGATCAAAAAACTGTTGATGATTCCTTTGCGTGTGCGTCTGAAGATGTCGTGTGCAAAGTTTGGTGTTGATTGGTCAAGAAATGTGGGAGGAGTAGGGAAAAAACAGTTTTTGCGGTTTTCGCGATTTAGCGAAAAATATTCATAGACGCAAATGGGCGTGGCCTAGGCCAAAAGATGCAGCAGACTCCAGTGCATCTGTGTGTACAAGTTTTTGGACTCTGGGAGGTTCGGTGTGGGAGTTATAGCCCCAAACGTGTTTCTCCTTGGTATAGCGCCACCTAGTGGCCGGCATGTCTGGATTTGGTTATCTGAGTAGCGGTGCCGGTACTGGTTCTAGTCATGTAATTGGCGCGTGTGCACCATTTACGGTTTGGGCTGTGGTTCCACTTTCACGGGGAGGTAGTATAATAATAATAATAAAAAAAATCCTTACAAAAACAATAGGGATCCAACCTGTTGGCTTGGACCCCTAACTAGAACTGCAAGCAGTTATGCAGGGGTCCAAGAAGTGTGCATTTCGCCGGCACAACGCAAAGCATGTGTTCGAAATTGAGGAACGGCGTATGCCAAAAGATGCAGCTGACTCCAGTGAATCTGTGGATATAAAGTTTTTGACTGTGGGAGCTTCGGTGTGGGAGTTATAGCCTAAAACGCGTTTTCAGAACATTCCATTGGCCAGTTAGGAGATATATTATTTCGTCGTTTATTTGCGCCCCCTTGTGGCGAAATTTTCCAAAGACAATTTTCCTTTGCCAAATAACTCCCGCCCACATTAATAATTCTTGGCCATATTTTTTATATAGACTCGGGTTTGCCCCTTGATGGTTCCCTTATAGTTTGAAGAACATTCTTTTGGCCAATTAGAAGATATACAATTTCCTCGTTTATTGCGCCCCCTAAGGGCGAAATATTCCGAATTCTTTATTGAACGCCATTAAGGGTAGCACCGACATGTGTGTAGAATTAGGACTCGATCCGATGTCTACTTTTGGATTTTTTTGTATTTTTGATTTTCCACGTCTAATTTAGCTAATAAACAAATATTCAAAACTCTACCGTTTCGTCGTCGAAGGTTGGATCAAAAAACTGTCTAAGATTTCTTTGCGTGTGCGTCTGAAGATGCCGTGTGCAAAGTTTGGTGTCGATTGGTCAAGAAATGTGGGAGGAGTAGGGAAAAAATAGTTTTACGGTTTTCGCGATTTAGTGAAAAATATTCATGGACGGAAATGGGCGTGGCCTAGGCCAAAAGATGCAGCAGACTCCAGTGCATCTGTGTGTACAAGGTTTTGAATGTGGGAGGTTCGGTGTGGGAGTTATAGCCCCAAACGCATATTCCTTGGTATAGCGCCACCTAGTGACCGGCGCGTCTGGATTTTGTCGTCTGCTTAGTCCGAACAGATCTGGATCTAGTCATGCAATTTGCGTGTCGGCACCATTTACGGTTTGGGGTGTGGTATCACTTTTAGGGGGGTAAGAATAATAAGAAAAATCCTTACAAAAACAATAGGGATCCAACCTGTTGGCTTGGACCCCTAACTAGAACTGCAAGCAGTTATGCAGGGGTCCAAGAAGTGTGCATTTCGCCGGCACAACGCGACAAGAAATGTGCGTTTCGCCGGCACAACGCGAAGCATGTGTTCAAAACGCTACCCTGAACCTGTGGATACAAAGGATTTGACTGTGGTAGGAGTAGCGAGAAGTCAGTGTAGCGTTTTCGCGGCGAAATTTTGTAGAAGATATACAATTTCCTCGTTTATTGCGCCCCCTAATGGCGGAATTTTCCGAATTTTTTATCGAACGTCATTAAGGTTAGCACCAACATGTGTGTAGAATTTGGACTCGATCCGATGTCTAATTTTGGATTTTTTTGTATTTTTGATTTTCCACGTCTAATTTAGCTAATATACCAATATTCAAAATGCTATCGTTTCGTCGTCGAAGGTCGGATCAAAAAACTGTATATGATTCCTTTGCGTGTGCGTCTGAAGATGTCGTGTGCAAAGTTTTGTGTCGATTGGTCAAGAAATGTGGGAGGAGTAGCGAAAAAACAGTTTTGCGGTTTTCGCGATTTTGCGAAAAAAAATTATAGACGCAAATGGGCGTGGCCTATGCCAAAAGATGCAGCAGACTCCAGTGAATCTGTGTGTACGAGGTTTTGAATGTGGGAGGTTCGGTGTGGGAGTTATAGCCCCAAACGCGTCTTTCCTTGGTATAGCGCCACCTAGTGGCCGGCGTGTCTGGATTTTGTTATCTGAGTAGCGGTGCCGGACCTGGATCTAGTCATGCAATTGGCGTGTCGGCACCATTTACGGTTTGGGCTGTGGGCCCACTTTTAGCGCGGGAAGTATAACTAGAACTGCAAGCAGTTATGCAGGGGTCCAAGAAGTGTGCATTTCGCCGGCACAACGCGACAAGAAATGTGCATTTCGCCGGCACGACGCGAAGCATGTGTTCAAAACGCTACCCTGAACCTGTGGATACAAAGGATTTGACTGTGGTAGGAGTAGCGAGAAGTCAGTGTAGCGTTTTCGGGGCGAAATTTTGTAGAAGATATACAATTTCCTCGTTCATTGCGCCCCCTAATGGCGAAATCTTCCGAAATTTTTATCGAACGACATTAAGGTTAGCAACAACATGTGTGTAGAATTAGGACTCGATCCGATGTCTACTTTTGGATTTTTTTGTATTTTTGATTTTCCACGTCTAATTTAGCTAATAAACAAATATTCAAAACTCTACCGTTTCGTCGTCGAAGGTCGGATCAAAAAACTGTTGATGATTCCTTTGCGTGTGCGTCTGAAGATGTCGTTTGCATAGTTTGGTGTTGATTGGTCAAGAAATGTGGGAGGAGTAGCGAAAAAACAGTTTTGCGGTTTTCGCGATTTAGCGAAAAATATTCATAGACGCAAATGGGCGTGGCCTAGGCAAAAGATGCAGCAGACTCCAGTGCATCTGTGTGTACAAGTTTTTGGACTGTGGGAGGTTCGGTGTTGGAGCTATAGCCCCAACGTGTTTCTCCTTGGTATAGCGCCACCTAGTGGCCGGCATGTCTGGATTTGGATATCTGAGTAGCGGTGCCGGTACTGGTTCTAGTCATGTAATTGGCGCGTGTGCACCATTTACGGTTTGGGCTGTGGTACCACTTTTAGCGCAGGAATAATAACTAGAACTGCAAGCAGTTATGCAGGGGTCCAAGAAGTGTGCATTTCGCCGGCACAACGCGACAAGAAATGTGCATTTCGCCGGCACATCGCGAAGCATGTGTTGAAAACGCTACCCTGAACCTGTGGATACAAAGGATTTGACTGTGGTAGGAGTAGCGAGAAGTCAGTGTAGCGTTTTTGCGGCGAAATTTTGTAGAAGATATACAATTTCCTCGTTTATTGCGCCCCCTAATGGCGGAATTTTCCGAAATTTTTATCGAACGTCATTAAGGTTAGCACCAACATGTGTGTAGAATTTGGACTCGATCCGATGTCTAATTTGGATTTTTTTGTATTTTGATTTTCCACGTCTAATTTAGCTAATATACCAATATTCAAAATGCTATCGTTTCGTCGTCGAAGGTCGGATCAAAAAACTGTATATGATTCCTTTGCGTGTGCGTCTGAAGATGTCGTGTGCAAAGTTTTGTGTCGATTGGTCAAGAAATGTGGGAGGAGTAGCGAAAAAAACAGTTTTGCGGTTTTCGCGATTTTGCGAAAAAAAATTATAGACGCAAATGGGCGTGGCCTATGCCAAAAGATGCAGCAGACTCCAGTGAATCTGTGTGTACGAGGTTTTGAATGTGGGAGGTTCGGTGTGGGAGTTATAGCCCCAAACGCATTTTCCCTTGGTATAGCGCCACCTAGTGGCCGGCGTGTCTGGATTTTGTTATCTGAGTAGCGGTGCCGGACCTGGATCTAGTCATGCAATTGGCGTGTCGGCACCATTTACGGTTTGGGCTGTGGACCCACTTTTAGCGCGGGAAGTATAACTAGAACTGCAAGCAGTTATGCAGGGGTCCAAGAAGTGTGCATTTCGCCGGCACAACGCGAAGCATGTGTTCAAAACGCTACCCTGAACCTGTGGATACAAAGGATTTGACTGTGGTAGGAGTAGCGAGAAGTCAGTGTAGCGTTTTCGGGGCGAAATTTTGTAGAAGATATACAATTTCCTCGTTCATTGCGCCCCCTAATGGCGAAATCTTCCGAAATTTTTATCGAACGACATTAAGGTTAGCAACAACATGTGTGTAGAATTAGGACTCGATCCGATGTCTACTTTTGGATTTTTTTGTATTTTTGATTTTCCACGTCTAATTTAGCTAATAAACAAATATTCAAAACTCTACCGTTTCGTCGTCGAAGGTCGGATCAAAAAACTGTTGATGATTCCTTTGCGTGTGCGTCTGAAGATGTCGTGTGCAAAGTTTGGTGTTGATTGGTCAAGAAATGTGGGAGGAGTAGGGAAAAAACAGTTTTGCGGTTTTCGCGATTTAGCGAAAAATATTCATAGACGCAAATGGGCGTGGCCTAGGCCAAAAGATGCAGCAGACTCCAGTGCATCTGTGTGTACAAGTTTTTGGACTCTGGGAGGTTCGGTGTGGGAGTTATAGCCCCAAACGTGTTTCTCCTTGGTATAGCGCCACCTAGTGGCCGGCATGTCTGGATTTGGTTATCTGAGTAGCGGTGCCGGTACTGGTTCTAGTCATGTAATTGGCGCGTGTGCACCATTTACGGTTTGGGCTGTGGTTCCACTTTCACGGGGAGGTAGTATAATAATAATAATAAAAAAAATCCTTACAAAAACAATAGGGATCCAACCTGTTGGCTTGGACCCCTAATAATTATGCAGGGGTCCAAGAAGTGTGCATTTCGCCGGCACAACGCGACAAGAAATGTGCGTTTCGCCGGCACGACGCGAAGCATGTGTTCAAAACGCTACCCTGAACCTGTGGATACAAAGGATTTGACTGTGGTAGGAGTAGCGAGAAGTCAGTGTAGCGTTTTCGGGGCGAAATTTTGTAGAAGATATACAATTTCCTCGTTTATTGCGCCCCCTAATGGCGAAATCTTCCGAAATTTTATCGAACGACATTAAGGTTAGCACCAACATGTGTGTAGAATTAGGACTCGATGCGATGTCTACTTTTGGATTTTTTTGTATTTTTGATTTTCCACGTCTAATTTAGCTAATAAACAAATATTCAAAACTCTACCGTTTCGTCGTCGAAGGTCGGATCAAAAAACTGTTGATGATTCCTTTGCGTGTGCGTCTGAAGATGTCGTGTGCAAAGTTTGGTGTTGATTGGTCAAGAAATGTGGGAGGAGTAGGGAAAAACTGTTTTGCGGTTTTCGCGATTTAGCGAAAAATATTCATGGACGCAAATGGGCGTGGCCTATGCCAAAAGATGCAGCAGACTCCAGTGAATATGTGGTACAAGTTTTTGACTGTGGGAGGTTCGGTGTGGGAGTTATAGCCCCAAACGCGTATTCCTTGGTATAGCGCCACCTAGTGACCGGCGCGTCTGGATTTTGTCGTCTGCTTAGTCCGAACAGATCTGGATCTAGTCATGCAATTCGCGTGTCGGCACCATTTACGGTTTGGGCTGTGGTCCCACTTTTAGGGGGGTAAGAATAACTAGAACTGCAAGCAGTTATGCAGGGGTCCAAGAAGTGTGCATTTCGCCGGCACAACGCGACAAGAAATGTGCATTTCGCCGGAAAAACGCGAAGCATGTGTTCAAAACGCTACCCTGAACCTGTGGAGTAGCGAGAAGTCAGTGTAGCGTTTTCGCGGCGAAATTTTTGTAGAAGATATACAATTTCCTCGTTTATTGCGCCCCCTAATGGCGAAATTTTCCGAAATTTTTATCGAAGGTCATTAAGGTTAGCACCAACATGTGTCTAAAATTTGGACTCGATCCGATGTCTAATTTTGGAATTTTTTGTTTTTTTAATTTTCCACGTCTAATTTAGCTAATAAAAGAATATTCAAAACTCTACCGTTTCGTCGTCGAAGGTCGGATCAAAAACGGTATATGATTCCTTTGCGTGTGCGTCTGAAGATGCCGTGTGCAAAGTTTGGTGTTGATTGGTCAAGAAATGTGCGAGGAGTAGCGAAAAAAACAGTTTTGCGGTTTTCGCGATTTAGCGAAAAATATTCATAGACGCAAATGGGCGTGGCCTAGGCCAAAAGATGCAGCAGACTCCAGTGCATCTGTGTGTACAAGTTTTGGACTCTGGGAGGTTCGGTGTCGGAGTTATAGCACCAAACGCGTATTCCCTGGTATAGCGCCACCTAGTGGCCGGCGTGTCTGGATTTTGTCGTCTGCGTAGTCCGAAGAGATCTGGATCTAGTCATGTAATTGGCGTGTGTGCACCATTTACGGTTTGGGCTGTGGTACCACTTTTAGGGGGGTAAGTATAAAAATAATAATAACTAGAACTGCAAGCAGTTATGCAGGGGTCCCAAGAAGTGTGCATTTCGCCGGCACAACGCGACAAGAATGTGCATTTCGCCGGCACAATGCGAAGCATGTGTTCAAAACGCTACCCTGAACCTGTGGATACAAAGGATTTGACTGTGGTAGGAGTAGCGGGAAGTCAGTGTAGCGTTTTCGCGGCGAGATTTTGTCGAAGATATACAATTTCCTCATTTATTGCGCCCCCTTATGGCAAATATTCCGATTATTTTATTGAACGCCAGTAGGGGTAGCATCAACATGTGTCAAAAATTTGGACTTGATCCGATGACTAATTTTGGTATTTTTTTAATTTTTTGCGTTTCGACGTAAAACGTAGCTAATAAACAAATATTCAAAACGCTACCGTTTCGTCGTCGAAGGTCGGATCAAAAAAGTGTCTAGGATTTCTTTGCGTGTGCGTCTGAAGATGTCGTGTGCAAAGTTTTGTGTTGATTGGTCAAGAAATGTGGAGGAGTAGGGAAAAAACTGTTTTGCGGTTTTTGCGATATAGCGAAAAATATTCATGGACGCAAATGGGCGTGGCCTATGCCAAAAGATGCAGCAGACTCCAGTGCATCTGTGGGTACAATTTTTTGGACTCTGGGAGGTTCGGTGTGGGAGTTATAGCCCCAAACGCGTATTCCTTGGTATAGCGCCACCTAGGGACCGGCGTGTCTGGATTTTGTTATCTGAGTAGCGGTGCCGGACCTGGTTCTAGTCATGTAATTGGCGCGTGTGCACCATTTACGGTTTGGGCTGTGGTACCACTTCTAAGGCGTACGAAATAATAATAATAATAATCCTTACAAAACAATAGGGATCCAACCTGTTGGCTTGGACCCCTAACAAGAAGTGTGCATTTCGCCGGCACAACGCGACAAGAAATGTGCATTTCGCCGGCACATCGCGAAGCATGTGTTGAAAACGCTACCCTGAACCTGTGGATACAAAGGATTGACTGTGGTAGGAGTAGCGAGAAGTCAGTGTAGCGTTTTTGCGGCGAAATTTTGTAGAAGATATACAATTTCCTCGTTTATTGCGCCCCCTAATGGCGGAATTTCCGAAATTTTTATCGAACGCATTAAGGTTAGCACCAACATGTGTGTAGAATTTGGACTCGATCCGATGTCTAATTTTGGATTTTTTTGTAATTTTGATTTTCCACGTCTAATTTAGCTAATATACCAATATTCAAAATGCTATCGTTTCGTCGTCGAAGGTCGGATCAAAAAACTGTATATGATTCCTTTGCGTGTGCGTCTGAAGATGTCGTGTGCAAAGTTTTGTGTCGATTGGTCAAGAAATGTGGGAGGAGTAGCGAAAAAACAGTTTTGCGGTTTTCGCGATTTTGCGAAAAAAAATTATAGACGCAAATGGGCGTGGCCTATGCCAAAAGATGCAGCAGACTCCAGTGCATCTGTGTGTACAGTTTTTGGACTCTGGGAGGTTCGGTGTGGGAGTTATAGCCCAAACGCGTATTCCTTGGTATAGCGCCACCTAGTGGCCGGCGTGTCTGGATTTTGTCGTCTGCTTAGAACTCAGGGCCCTGGATCTAGTCATGCAATTGGCGTGTCGGCACCTTTTACGGTTTGGGGCTGTGGACCCACTTCTAGGGGGGAATAATAATAATAATAAAAAAAATCCTTACAAAAACAATAGGGATCCAACCTGTTGGCTTGGACCCCTAACTAGAACTGCAAGCAGTTATGCAGGGGTCCAAGAAGTGTGCATTTCGCCGGCACAACGCGACAAGAAATGTGCATTTCGCCGGAAAAACGCGAAGCATGTGTTCAAAACGCTACCCTGAACCTGTGGAGTAGCGAGAAGTCAGTGTAGCGTTTTCCGCGGCGAAATTTTTGTAGAAGATATACAATTTCCTCGTTTATTGCGCCCCCTAATGGCGAAATTTTCCGAAATTTTTATCGAAGGTCAATAAGGTTAGCACCAACATGTGTCTAAAATTTGGACTCGATCCGATGTCTAATTTTGGAATTTTTTGTTTTTTTAATTTTCCACGTCTAATTTAGCTAATAAAAGAATATTCAAAACTCTACCGTTTCGTCGTCGAAGGTCGGATCAAAAAACTGTATATGATTTCTTTGCGTGTGCGTCTGAAGATGCCGTGTGCAAAGTTTGGTGTTGATTGGTCAAGAAATGTGGGAGGAGTAGCGAAAAAACAGTTTTGCGGTTTTCGCGATTTAGCGAAAAATATTCATAGACGCAAATGGGCGTGGCCTATGCCAAAAGATGCAGCAGACTCCAGTGAATCTGTGTGTACGAGGTTTTGAATGTGGGAGGTTCGGTGTGGGAGTTATAGCCCCAAACGCGTCTTTCCTTGGTATAGCGCCACCTAGTGGCCGGCGTGTCTGGATTTGGTCGTCTGCTTAGAACTCAGGGCCCTGGATCTAGTCATGCAATTGGCGTGTCGGCACCATTTACGGTTTGGGCTGTGGACCCACTTCTAGGGGGGAATAATAATAATAACTAGAACTGCAAGCAGTTATGCAGGGGTCCAAGAAGTGTGCATTTCGCCGGCACAACGCGACAAGAAATGTGCATTTCGCCGGAAAAACGCGAAGCATGTGTTCAAAACGCTACCCTGAACCTGTGGAGTAGCGAGAAGTCAGTGTAGCGTTTTCCGCGGCGAAATTTTTGTAGAAGATATACAATTTCCTCGTTTATTGCGCCCCTAATGGCGAAATTTTCCGAAATTTTTATCGAAGGTCATTAAGGTTAGCACCAACATGTGTCTAAAATTTGGACTCGATCCGATGTCTAATTTTGGAATTTTTTGTTTTTTTAATTTTCCACGTCTAATTTAGCTAATAAAAGAATATTCAAAACTCTAACCGTTTCGTCGTCGAAGGTCGGATCAAAAAACGGTATATGATTCCTTTGCGTGTGCGTCTGAAGATGCCGTGTGCAAAGTTTGGTGTTGATTGGTCAAGAAATGTGCGAGGAGTAGCGAAAAAACAGTTTTGCGGTTTTCGCGATTTAGCGAAAAATATTCATAGACGCAAATGGGCGTGGCCTAGGCCAAAAGATGCAGCAGACTCCAGTGCATCTGTGTGTACAAGTTTTTGGACTCTGGGAGGTTCGGTGTCGGAGTTATAGCCCCAAACGCGTATTCCCTGGTATAGCGCCACCTAGTGGCCGCGTGTCTGGATTTTGTCGTCTGCGTAGTCCGAAGAGATCTGGATCTAGTCATGTAATTGGCGTGTGTGCACCATTTACGGTTTGGGCTGTGGTACCACTTTAGGGGGGTAAGTATAAAAATAATAATAACAAGAAGTGTGCATTTCGCCGGCACAACGCGACAAGAAATGTGCATTTCGCCGGCACATCGCGAAGCATGTGTTGAAAACGCTACCCTGAACCTGTGGATACAAAGGATTTGACTGTGGTAGGAGTAGCGAGAAGTCAGTGTAGCGTTTTTGCGGCGAAATTTTGTAGAAGATATACAATTTCCTCGTTTATTGCGCCCCCTAATGGCGGAATTTTCCGAAATTTTTATCGAACGTCATTAAGGTTAGCACCAACATGTGTGTAGAATTTGGACTCGATCCGATGTCTAATTTTGGATTTTTTTGTATTTTTGATTTTCCACGTCTAATTTAGCTAATATACCAATATTCAAAATGCTATCGTTTCGTCGTCGAAGGTCGGATCAAAAAACTGTATATGATTCCTTTGCGTGTGCGTCTGAAGATGTCGTGTGCAAAGTTTTGTGTCGATTGGTCAAGAAATGTGGGAGGAGTAGCGAAAAAACAGTTTTGCGGTTTTCGCGATTTTGCGAAAAAAAATTATAGACGCAAATGGGCGTGGCCTATGCCAAAAGATGCAGCAGACTCCAGTGCATCTGTGTGTACAAGTTTTGGACTCTGGGAGGTTCGGTGTGGGAGTTATAGCCCCAAACGCGTATTCCTTGGTATAGCGCCACCTAGTGGCCGGCGTGTCTGGATTTTGTCGTCTGCTTAGAACTCAGGGCCCTGGATCTAGTCATGCAATTGGCGGTGTCGGCACCTTTTACGGTTTGGGCTGTGGACCCACTTCTAGGGGGGAATAATAATAATAATAAAAACTAGAACTGCAAGCAGTTATGCAGGGGTCCAAGAAGTGTGCATTTCGCCGGCACAACGCGACAAGAAATGTGAATTTCGCCGGCACAACGCGAAGCATGTGTTCAAAACGCTACCCTGAACTTGTGGATACAAAGGATTCGACTGTGGTAGGAGTAGCGAGAAGTCAGTGTAGCGTTTTCCGCGGCAAAATTTTGTAGAAGATATACAATTTCCTCGTTTATTGCGCCCTCTAATGGCGAAATTGTCCGAAATTTTATCGAACGTCATTAGGTTAGCACCAACATGTGTGTAGAATTTGGACTCGATCCGATTTCTAATTTTGGATTTTTTTGTATTTTGGATTTTCCACGTCTAATTTAGCTAATATACCAATATTCAAAATGCTACCGTTTCGTCGTCGAAGGTCGGATCAAAAAACTGTATACGATTCCTTTGCGTGTGCGTCTGAAGATGTCGTGTGCAAAGTTTGGTGTCGATTGGTCAAGAAATGTGGGAGGAGTAGGGAAAAAAACAGTTTTGCGGTTTTCGCGATTTAGCGAAAAATATTCATAGACGCAAATGGGCGTGGCCTAGGCCAAAAGATGCAGCAGACTCCAGTGCATCTATGTGTACAAGTTTTTGGACTCTGGGAGGTTCGGTGTGGGAGTTATAGCCCCAAACGCGTATTCCTTGGTATAGCGCCACCTAGTGACCGGCGTGTCTGAATTTTATTATCTGAGTAGCGGTGCCGGACCTGGATCTAGTCATGCAATTGGCGTGTCGGCACCATTTACGGTTTGGGCTGTGGGCCCACTTTTAGCGCGGGAAGTATAATAATAATAATATCCTTACAAAAACAATAGGGATCCAACCTGTTGGCTTGGACCCCTAAAAATCCTTACAAAAACAATAGGGATCCAACCTGTTGGCTTGGACCCCTAATAAAAAAAATCCTTACAAAAACAATAGGGATCCAACCTGTTGGCTTGGACCCCTAATAATAATAATCCTTACAAAAACAATAGGGATCCAACCTGTTGGCTTGGACCCCTAACTAGAACTGCAAGCAGTTATGCAGGGGGTCCAAGAAGTGTGCATTTCGCCGGCACAACGCGGAGTATGTGTTCAAAACAAATGGGCTTGGCCTATGCCAAAAGATGCAACTGACTCCAGTGAATCTGTGGATATAAAGGTTTTGACTGTGGGAGGTTCGTTGTGGGAGTTATAGCCCAAAACGCGTTTTGAGAACATTCCATTGGCCAGTTAGGAGATATATTATTTCGTCGTTTTTTTGCGACCCCTTGTGGCGAAATTTTCCAAAGACAATTTTCCTTTGCCAAATAACTCCCGCCCACATTAATAATTCTTGGCCATATTTTTTATATAGACTCGGGTTTGCCCCTTGATGGTTCCCTTATAGTTTGAAGAACATTCCTTTGGCCAATTAGAAGATATACAATTTCCTCGTTTATTGCGCCCCCTTATGGCGAAATATTCCGATTATTTTACTGAACGCCAGTAGGGGTAGCATCGACATGTGTCAAAAATGTGGACTTGATCCGATGTTTAATTTTGGTATTTTTTAATTTTTTTGCGTTTCGACGTAAAACGTAGCTAATAAACAGATATTCAAAACGCTACCGTTTCGTCGTCAAAGGGCAAATCAAAAAAGTGTTCAAAAATTTCTTTGCGTGTCTGTCTGAAGATTTCGTGTGCAAAGTTTGGTGTTGATTGGTCAAGAAATGTGGGAGGAGTAGCGAAAAAACAGTTTTAACGGTTTTCACGATTTTGCGAAAAAAAATTATAGACGCAAATGGGCGTGGCCTATGCCAAAAGATGCAGCAGACTCCAGTGGATATGTGGGTACAAGTTTTTGACTGTGGGAGGTTCGGTGTGGGAGTTATAGCCCCAAACGCGTTTTCCCTTGGTATAGCGCCACCTAGTGTTCGGCGTGTCTGGATTTTGTCGTCTGCGTAGTCCGAAGAGATCTGGATCTAGTCATGCAATTCGCGTGTCGGCACCATTTACGGTTTGGGCTGTGGTCCCACTTTTAGGGAGGTAAGAATAATAATAATAATCCTTACAAAAACAATAGGGATCCAACCTGTTGGCTTGGACCCCTAACTAGAACTGCAAGCAGTTATGCAGGGGTCCAAGAAGTGTGCATTTCGCCGGCACAATGCGACAAGAAATGTGCATTTCGCCGGCACAACGCGAAGCATGTGTTCAAAACGCTACCCTGAACCTGTGGATACAAAGGATTTGATTGGTAGGAGTAGCGAGAAGTCAGTGTAGCGTTTTCCGCGGCGAAATTTTGTAGAAGATATAACATTTTCTCGTTTTTTGCGCCCCCTAATGGCGAAAATTTCCGAAATTTTTAGCGAACGTCAATAAGGTTAGCACCAACATGTGTGTAGAATTTGGACTCGATCCGATGTCTAATTTTTGATTTTTTTGGATTTTTGATTTTCCACATCTAATTTAGCTAATATACCAATATTCAAAACGCTACCGTTTCGTCGTCGAAGGTCGGATCAAAAAACTGTTGATGATTCCTTTGCGTGTGCGTCTGAAGATGTCGTGTGCAAAGTTTGGTGTTGATTGGTCAGGAAATGTGGGAGGAGTAGGGAAAAAACAGTTTTGCGGTTTTCGCGATTTAGCGAAAAATATTCATGGACGCAAATGGGCGTGGCCTAGGCCAAAAGATGCAGCAGACTCCAGTGCATCTGTGTGTACAAGTTTTTGGACTCTGGGAGGTTCGGTGTGGGAGTTATAGCCCCAAACGTGTTTCTCCTTGGTATAGCGCCACCTAGTGGCCGGCATGTCTGGATTTGGTTATCTGAGTAGCGGTGCCGGTACTGGTTCTAGTCATGTAATTGGCGCGTGTGCACCATTTACGGTTTGGGCTGTGGTACCACTTTTAGCGCAGGAATAATAACTAGAACTGCAAGCAGTTATGCAGGGGTCCAAGAAGTGTGCATTTCGCCGGCACAACGCGACAAGAAATGTGCATTTCGCCGGCACAACGCGAAGCATGTGTTCAAAACGCTACCCTGTACCTGTGGATACAAAGGATTTGACTGTGGTACGAGTAGCGAGAAGTCAGTGTAGCGTTTTCGCGGCGAAATTTTGTAGAAGATATACAATTTCCTTGTTTATTGCGCCCCCTAATGGCGAAATTTTCCGATATTTTTATCGAACGTCATTAAGGTTAGCACCAACATGTCTGTAAAATGTGGGCTCGATCCGATGTATAATTCTGGATTTCTTCGGATTTTTGACTTTTCACGTCTAATTTAGCTAATAAACAAATATTCAAAACGCTACCGTTTCGTCGTCGAAGGTCGGATCAAAAAAGTGTCTAGGATTTCTTTGCGTGTGCGTCTGAAGATGTCGTGTGCAAAGTTTGGTGTTGATCGGGCGAGAAATGTGGGAGGAGTAGCGAAAAAACAGTTTTGCGGTTTTCGCGATTTAGCGAAAAATATTCATAGACGCAAATGGGCGTGGCCTAGGCCAAAAGATGCAGCAGACTCCAGTGCATCTGTGTGTACAAGTTTTTGGACTCTGGGAGGTTCGGTGTGGAAGTTATAGCCCCAAACGCGTATTCCTTGGTATAGCGCCACCTAGGGACCGGCGTGTCTGGATTTTGTAATCTGAGTAGCGGTGCCGATTCTGGATCTAGTCATGCAATTGGCGCGTGTGCACCATTTACGGTTTGGGCTGTGGTACCACTTCTAAGGCGTACGAAATAATAATAATCCTTACAAAAACAATAGGGATCCAACCTGTTGGCTTGGACCCCTAATAAGAACAAGAAGTGTGCATTTCGCCGGCACAACGCGACAAGAAATGTGCATTTCGCCGGCACAACGCGAACCAAGTATTCAAAACGCTACCGTGAACAACCTGTGGATATAAAGGTTTGACTGTGAGAGGTTCAGTGTGGGAGTTTTGGCCCCAAACGCATTTTCCGCTACCGTTTAGTCGTCGTTGGATCAAAATAGTTTTTACTGATTTGCAACGCAAAACATATATTCAAAACGCTACCGTTTCGTCAACGATGGTCGGATCAAAATAGTTTTGCTGATTTCTTGTAGTGTGCGTCTGAAGATGTCGTGTGCAAAGTTTGGTGTCAATTGGGCAAGAAATGTGGGAGGAGTAGCGAAAAGGCAGTTTAGCTGTTTTTGCGATTTTGCATAAAGAAAATACTGACGCAAATGGGCCTGGCCTATGCCAAAGGATGCAGCTGACTCCAGTGAATCTGTGCGTATAACGTTTTTGACTGTGGGAGCTTCGGTGTGGGAGTTATAGCCTAAAACGCGTTTTCAGAACATTCCATTGGCCAAATAGGAGATATATTATTTCGTCGTTTTTTGGCGCCGCCCTGTTGGCGAAATTTTCCAAAGACAATTTTCCTTTGCCAAATAACTCCCGCCTACATTATTAATTCTTGGCCATATTTTTTATATAGACTCGGGTTTGCCCCTTGATGGTTCCCTTATAGTTTGAAGAACATTCCTTTGGCCAATTAGAAGATATACAATTTCCTCGTTTATTGCGCCCCCTAATGGCGAAATTTTCCGATTTTTTCATCGACCGACATTAAGGTTAGCACCAACATGTTTGTACAATTTGGACTCGATCCGATGTCTAATTTTAGATTTTTGGGATTTCTGATTTTCCACGTCTAATTTAGCTAATATACCAATATTCAAAATGCTACCGTTTCGTCGTCGAAGGTCGGATCAAAAAACTGTTGATGATTTCTTTGCGTGTGCGTCTGAAGATGCCGTGTGCAAAGTTTTGTGTCAATTGGTCACGAAATGTGGGAGGAGTAGCGAAAAAACAGTTTTGCGGTTTTCGCAATTTTGTGAAAAAAAATTATAGACGCAAATGGGCGTGGCCTAGGCCAAAAGATGCAGCAGACTCCAGTGCATCTGTGTGTACAAGTTATTGGACTCTGGGTGGTTCGGTGTGGGAGTTATAGCCCCAAACGCGTATTCCTTGGTATAGCGCCACCTTGTGGCCGGCGTGTCTGGATTTGGTCGTCTGCGTAGTCCGAAGAGATCTGGATCTAGTCATGCAATTCGCGTGTCGGCACCTTTTACGGTTTGGGGTGTGGGCCCACTTTTAGGGGGGTAAGTATAACTAGAACTGCAAGCAGTTATGCAGGGGTCCAAGAAGTGTGCATTTCGCCGGCACAACGCGAAGCATGTGTTCAAAAATTGAGAAACAGTGTGCCAAAAGATGCAGCTGACTCCAGTGAATCTGTGGATATAAAGGTTTTGACTGTGGGAGCTTCGGTGTGGGAGTTATAGCCCAAAACGCGTTTTCAGAACATTCCATTGGCCAGTTAGGAGATGTATTATTTCGTCGTTTATTTGCGCCCCCTTGTGGCGAAATTTTCCAAAGACAATTTTCCTTTGCCAAATAACTCCCGCCCACATTAATAATTCTTGGCCATATTTTTTATATAGACTCGGGTTTGCCCCTTGATGGTTCCCTTATAGTTTGAAGAACATTCCTTTGGCCAATTAGAAGATATACAATTTCCTCGTTTATTGCGCCCCCTTATGGCGAAATATTCCGATTATTTTACTGAACGCCAGTAGGGGTAGCATCGACATGTGTCAAAAATTTGGACTTGATCCGATGTTTAATTTTGGTATTTTTTAATTTTTTTGCGTTTCGACGTAAAACGTAGCTAATAAACAAATATTCAAAACGCTACCGTTTCGTCGTCAAAAGGCAAATCAAAAAAGTGTTCAAAAATTTCTTTGCGTGTCTGTCTGAAGATGTCGTGTGCAAAGTTTGGTGTTGATTGGTCAAGAAATGTGGGAGGAGTAGCGAAAAAACAGTTTTACGGTTTTCGCGATTTTGCGAAAATAAATTATAGACGCAAATGGGCGTGGCCTATGCCAAAAGATGCAACAGACTCCAGTGGATATGTGGGTACAAGTTTTTGACTGTGGGAGGTTCGGTGTGGGAGTTATAGCCCCAAACGCGTTTTCCCTTGGTATAGCGCCACCTAGTGTTCGGCGTGTCTGGATTTTGTCGTCTGCGTAGTCCGAAGAGATCTGGATCTAGTCATGCAATTCGCGTGTCGGCACCATTTACGGTTTGGGCTGTGGTCCCACTTTTAGGGAGGTAAGAATAATAATAATAATCCTTACAAAAACAATAGGGATCCAACCTGTTGGCTTGGACCCCTAATAAAAAGAAAAATCCTTACAAAAAACAATAGGGATCCAACCTGTTGGCTTGGACCCCTAACTAGAACTGCAAGCAGTTATGCAGGGGTCCAAGAAGTGTGCATTTCGCCGGCACAACGCGACAAGAAATGTGCATTTCGCCGGCACATCGCGAAGCATGTGTTGAAAACGCTACCCTGAACCTGTGGATACAAAGGATTTGACTGTGGTAGGAGTATCGAGAAGTCAGTGTAGCGTTTTTGCGGCGAAATTTTGTAGAAGATATACAATTTCCTCGTTTATTGCGCCCCCTAATGGCGGAATTTTCCGAAATTTTTATCGAACGTCATTAAGGTTAGCACCAACATGTGTGTAGAATTTGGACTCGATCCGATGTCTAATTTTGGATTTTTTTGTATTTTTGATTTTCCACGTCTAATTTAGCTAATATACCAATATTCAAAATGCTATCGTTTCGTCGTCGAAGGTCGGATCAAAAAACTGTATATGATTCCTTTGCGTGTGCGTCTGAAGATGTCGTGTGAAAAGTTTTGTGTCGATTGGTCAAGAAATGTGGGAGGAGTAGCGAAAAAACAGTTTTGCGGTTTTCGCGATTTTGCGAAAAAAAATTATAGACGCAAATGGGCGTGGCCTATGCCAAAAGATGCAGCAGACTCCAGTGAATCTGTGTGTACGAGGTTTTGAATGTGGGAGGTTCGGTGTGGGAGTTATAGCCCCAAACGCATTTTCCCTTGGTATAGCGCCACCTAGTGGCCGGCGTGTCTGGATTTTGTTATCTGAGTAGCGGTGCCGGACCTGGATCTAGTCATGCAATTGGCGTGTCGGCACCATTTACGGTTTGGGCTGTGGACCCACTTTTAGCGCGGGAAGTATAATAACTAGAACTGCAAGCAGTTATGCAGGGGTCCAAGAAGTGTGCATTTCGCCGGCACAACGCGAAGCATGTGTTCAAAACGCTACCCTGAACCTGTGGATACAAAGGATTTGATTGGTAGGACTAGCGAGAAGTCAGTGTAGCGTTTTCGCGGCGAAATTTTGTAGAAGATATAACATTTTCTCGTTTATTGCGCCCCCTAACGGCGAAATTGTCCGAAATTTTTAGCGAACGTCAATAAGGTTAGCACCAACATGTGTGTAGAATTTGGACTCGATCCGATGTCTAATTGTGGATTTTTTTTGATTTTTGATTTTCCACATCTAATTTAGCTAATATACCAATATTCAAAACGCTACCGTTTCGTCGTCGAAGGTCGGATCAAAAAACTGTTGATGATTCCTTTGCGTGTGCGTCTGAAGATGTCGTGTGCAAAGTTTGGTGTTGATTGGTCAAGAAATGTGGGAGGAGTAGGGAAAAAACAGTTTTGCGGTTTTCGCGATTTAGCGAAAAATATTCATGGACGCAAATGGGCGTGGCCTAGGCCAAAAGATGCAGCAGACTCCAGTGCATCTGTGTGTACATGTTTTTGGACTCTGGGAGGTTCGGTGTGGGAGTTATAGCCCCAAACGTGTTTCTCCTTGGTATAGCGCCACCTAGTGGCCGGCATGTCTGGATTTGGTTATCTGAGTAGCGGTGCCGGTACTGGTTCTAGTCATGTAATTGGCGCGTGTGCACCATTTACGGTTTGGGCTGTGGTTCCACTTTCACGGGGAGGTAGTATAATAATAATAATAACAAGAAGTGTGCATTTCGCCGGCACAATGCGACAAGAAATGTGCATTTCGCCGGCACAACGCGAAGCATGTGTTCAAAACGCTACCCTGAACCTGTGGATACAAAGGATTTGATTGGTAGGAGTAGCGAGAAGTCAGTGTAGCGTTTTCGCAGCGAAATTTTGTAGAAGATATAAAATTTTCTCGTTTATTGCGCCCCCTAACGGCGAAATTGTCCGAAATTTTTATCGAACGTCAATAGGGTTAGCACCAACATGTGTGTAGAATTTGGACTCGATCCGATGTCTAATTTTGGATTTTTTTGGATTTTTGATTTTCCACATCTAATTTAGCTAATATACCAATATTCAAAACGCTACCGTTTCGTCGTCGAACGTCGGATCAAAAAACTGTTGATGATTCCTTTGCGTGTGCGTCTGTAGATGTATCGTGCAAAGTTTGGTGTTGATTGGTCAAGAAATGTGGGAGGAGTAGGGAAAAAAACAGTTTTGCGGTTTTCGCAATTTAGCGAAAAATATTCATAGACGCAAATGGGCGTGGCCTAGGCCAAAAGATGCAGCAGACTCCAGTGCATCTGTGTGTACAAGTTTTTGGACTCTGGGAGGTTCAGTGTGGGAGTTATAGCCCCAAACGTGTTTCTCCTTGGTATAGCGCCACCTAGTGGCCGGCATGTCTTGATTTGGTTATCTGAGTAGCGGTGCCGTTACTGGTTCTAGTCATGTAATTGGCGCGTGTGCACCATTTACGGTTTGGGCTGTGGTTCCACTTTCACGGGGAGGTAGTATAATAATAATAATAAAAAAAATCCTTACAAAAACAATAGGGATCCAACCTGTTGGCTTGGACCCCTAACTAGAACTGCAAGCAGTTATGCAGGGGTCCAAGAAGTGTGCATTTCGCCGGCACAACGCGACAAGAAATGTGTGTTTCGCCGGCACAACGCGAAGCATGTATTCAAAACGCTACCCTGAACCTGTGGATACAAAGGATTTGACTGTGGTAGGAGTAGCGAGAAGTCAGTTCGCGGTAATTTTTTTTAGAAGATATACAATTTCCTAGTTTATTGCGCCCCCTAACGGCGAAATTGTCCGAAATTTTTCTCGAACGTCATTAAGGTTAGCACCAACATGTGTGTAGAATTTGGACTCGAGCCGATGTCTAATTTTGAATTTCTTTGGATTTTTAATTTTCCACGTCTAATTTAGCTAATATACCAATATTCAAAACGCTACCGTTTCGTCGTCGAAGGTCGGATCAAAAAACTGTTGATGATTCCTTTGCGTGTGCGTCTGAAGATGTCGTGTGCAAAGTTTGGTGTTGATTGGTCAAGAAATGTGGGAGGAGTAGGGAAAAAACAGTTTTGCGGTTTTCGCGATTTAGCGAAAAATATTCATAGACGCAAATGGGCGTGGCCTAGGCCAAAAGATGCAGCAGACTCCAGTGCATCTGTGTGTACAAGTTTTTGGACTCTGGGAGGTTCGGTGTGGGAGTTATAGCCCCAAAAGTGTTTCTCCTTGGTATAGCGCCACCTAGTGGCCGGCATGTCTGGATTTGGTTATCTGAGTAGCGGTGCCGGTACTGGTTCTAGTCATGTAATTGGCGCGTGTGCACCATTTACGGTTTGGGCTGTGGTTCCACTTTCACGGGGAGGTAGTATAATAATAATAACTAGAACTGCAAGCAGTTATGCAGGGGTCCAAGAAGTGTGCATTTCGCCGGCACAACGCGACAAGAAATGTGCATTTCGCCGGCACATCGCGAAGCATGTGTTGAAAACGCTACCCTGAACCTGTGGATACAAAGGATTTGACTGTGGTAGGAGTAGCGAGAAGTCAGTGTAGCGTTTTTGCGGCGAAATTTTGTAGAAGATATACAATTTCCTCGTTTATTGCGCCCCCTAATGGCGGAATTTTCCGAAATTTTTATCGAACGTCATTAAGGTTAGCACCAACATGTGTGTAGAATTTGGACTCGATCCGATGTCTAATTTTGGATTTTTTTGTATTTTTGATTTTCCACGTCTAATTTAGCTAATATACCAATATTCAAAATGCTATCGTTTCGTCGTCGAAGGTCGGATCAAAAAACTGTATATGATTTCTTTGCGTGTGCGTCTGAAGATGCCGTGTGCAAAGTTTGGTGTCGATTGGTCAAGAAATGTGGGAGGAGTAGCGAAAATACAGTTTTGCGGTTTTCGCGATTTAGCGAAAAATATTCATAGACGCAAATGGGCGTGGCCTAGGCCAAAAGATGCAGCAGACTCCAGTGCATCTGTGTGTACACGTTTTTGGACTCTGGGAGGTTCGGTGTTGGAGTTATAGCCCCAAACGCGTATTCCTTGGTATAGCGCCACCTAGTGGCCGGCGTGTCTGGATTTTGTCGTCTGAATAGTCTTCACGGACCTGGATCTAGTCATGCAATTGGCATGTCGGCACCATTTACGGTCTGGGCTGTGGTACCACTTTCTTGGTAGGAAGTATAAAAAGAACTAGAACTGCAAGCAGTTATGCAGGGGTCCAAGAAGTGTGCATTTCGCCGGCACAACGCGACAAGAAATGTGCATTTCGCCGGCACAACGCGAACCAAGTATTCAAAACGCTACCGTGAACAACCTGTGGATATAAAGGTTTTGACTGTGAGAGGTTCAGTGTGGGAGTTTCGGCCCCAAACGCATTTTCCGCTACCGTTTAGTGGTTTTGACTGTGAGAAGTTCAGTGTGGGAGTTTCGGCCCCAAACGCATTTTCCGCTACCGTTTAGTCGTCGTTGGATCAAAATAGTTTTTACTGATTTGCAACGCAAAACATATATTCAAAACGCTACCGTTTCGTCAACGATGGTCGGATCAAAATAGTTTTGCTGATTTCTTGTAGTGTGCGTCTGAAGATGTCGTGTGCAAAGTTTGGTGTCAATTGGGCAAGAAATGTGGGAGGAGTAGCGAAAAGGCAGTTTAGCTGTTTTTGCGATTTTGCATAAAGAAAATACTGACGCAAATGGGCCTGGCCTATGCCAAAGGATGCAGCTGACTCCAGTGAATCTGTGCGTATAACGTTTTTGACTGTGGGAGCTTCGGTGTGGGAGTTATAGCCTAAAACGCGTTTTCAGAACATTCCATTGGCCAAATAGGAGATATATTATTTCGTCGTTTTTTGGCGCCGCCCTGTTGGCGAAATTTTCCAAAGACAATTTTCCTTTGCCAAATAACTCCCGCCAACATTATTAATTCTTGGCCATATTTTTTATATATACTCGGGTTTGCCCCTTGATGGTTCCCTTATAGTTTGAAGAACATTCCTTTGGCCAATTAGAAGATATACAATTTCCTCGTTTATTGCGCCCCCTAATGGCGAAATATTCCGAATTTCTTATTGAACGCCAATAAGGGTAGCACCGACAAGTGTCTAAAATTTTGACTTGATCCGATGTCTACTTTTGGTATTCTTTGAATTTTTGCGTTTCGACGTAAAACGTAGCCAATAAACAAATATTCAAAACGCTACCGTTTCGTCGTCGAAGGTCGGATCAAAAAACTGTTGATGATTCCTTTGCGTGTGCGTCTGAAGATGTCGTGTGCAAAGTTTGGTGTTGATTGGTCAAGAAATGTGGGAGGAGTAGGGAAAAAACTGTTTTGCGGTTTTCGCGATTTAGCGAAAAATATTCATAGACGCAAATGGGCGTGGCCTAGCCCAAAAGATGCAGCAGACTCCAGTGCATCTGTGGGTATAACGTTTTTGACTGTGGGAGGTTCGGTGTGGGAGTTATAGCCCCAAACGCGTATTCCTTGGTATAGCGCCACCTAGTGGCCGGCATGTCTGGATTTTGTCGTCTGCGTAGTCGCCACGGATCTTGATCTAGTCATGCATTTGGCATGTCTGCACCATTTACGGTTTGTGCTGTGGGCCCACTTCTAGGGGGGGAATAATAATAATAACTAGAACTGCAAGCAGTTATGCAGGGGTCCAAGAAGTGTGCATTTCGCCGGCACAACGCGAAGCATGTGTTCAAAAATTGAGAAACAGCGTATGCCAAAAGATGCAGCTGACTCCAGTGAATCTGTGGATATGAAGGTTTTGACTGTGGGAGCTTCGGTGTGGGAGTTATAGCCTAAAACGCGTTTTCAGAACATTCCATTGGCCAAATGGGAGATAGATAATGTTGTCGTTTTTTGGCGCCGCCCTGTTGGCGAAATTTTACGAAGACAATTTTCCTTTTCCAAATAACTCCCGCCCACATTAATAATTCTTGGCCATATTTTTTATATAGACTCGGGTTTGCCCCTTGATGGTTTCCTTATAGTTCGAAGAACATTCCTTGGTCCAATTAGAAGATATAAAATTTCCTTGTTTATTGCACCCCCTAATGGCGAAAAATTCCGGAATTTTTATCGAACGAGATTAAGGTTAGCAACAACATGTGTGTAAAATTTGGACTCGTTCCGATGCCTAATTTTGGATTTCTTTGGATTTTTGATTTTCCATGTCTAATTTAGCTCATAAACCAATATTCAAAACGCTCCCGTTTCGTCGTCGAAGGTCGGATCAAAAAACTGTCCGATAATTTCTTTGCGCGTGCGTCTGAAGATGTCGTGTGCAAAGTTTGGTGTTGATTGGTCAAGAAATGTGCGAGGAGTAGCGAAAAAACAGTTTTGCGGTTTTCGCGATTTAGCGAAAAATATTCATAGACGCAAATGGGCGTGGCCTATACCAAAAGATGCAGCAGACTCCAGTGAATCTGTGTGTACAAGGTTTTGAATGTGGGAGGTTCGGTGTGGGAGTTATAGCCCCAAACGCGTCTTTCCTTGGTACAGCGCCACCTAGTGGCCGGCGTGTCTGGATTTGGTCGTCTGCTTAGAACTCAGGGCCCTGGATCTAGTCATGCAATTGGCGTGTCGGCACCATTTACGGTTTGGGCTGTGGACCCACTTCTAGGGGGGAATAATAATAATAATAATAATAATAATAATAAAAAAAATCCTTACAAAAACAATAGGGATCCAACCTGTTGGCTTGGACCCCTAATAATAATCCTTACAAAAACAATAGGGATCCAACCTGTTGGCTTGGACCCCTAATAAAAAGCATTTGTTCGAAATTGATGAACGGCGTAAGCCAAAAGATGCAGCTGACTCCAGTGAATCTGTGGATATAACGTTTTTGACTGTGGGAGCTTCGGTGTGGGAGTTATAGCCTAAAACGCGTTTTCAGAACATTCCATTGGCCATTTAGGAGATATATTATTTCGTCGTTTATTTGCGCCCCCTTGTGGCGAAATTTTCCAAAGACAATTTTCCTTTGCCAAATAACTCCCGCCCACATTAATAATTCTTGGCCATATTTTTTATATAGACTCGGGTTTGCCCCTTGATGGTTCCCTTATAGTTTGAAGAACATTCTTTCGGCCAATTAGAAGATATACAATTTCCTCGTTTATTGCGCCCCCTAATGGCGAAATATTCCGAATTCTTTATTGAACGCCAGGAAGGGTAGCACCGACATGTGTCTAAAATTTGGACTTGATCCGACGTCTACTTTTGGTATTCTTTGAATTTTTGCGTTTCGACGTAAAACGTAGCCAATAAACAAATATTCAAAACGCTTCCGTTTCGTCGTCGAAGGTCGGATAAAAAAACTGTTGATGATTCCTTTGCGTGTGCGTCTGAAGATGTCGTGTGCAAAGTTTGGTGTTGATTGGTCAAGAAATGTGGGAGGAGTAGGGAAAAAACTGTTTTGCGGTTTTCGCGATTTAGCGAAAAATATTCATAGACGCAAATGGGCGTGGCCTAGGCCAAAAGATGCAGCAGACTCCAGTGCATCTGTGTGTATAAAGTTTTGAATGTGGGAGGTTCGGTGTGGGAGTTATAGCCCCAAACGCGTATTCCTTGGTATAGCGCCACCTAGTGGCCGGCATGTCTGGATTTTGTCGTCTGCCGTCACCTCACGGACCTGGATCTAGTCATGCAATTGGCGTGTCGGCACTATTTACGGTTTGGGCTGTGGGCACACTTTTAGTGCTGGAATAATAATAACTAGAACTGCAAGCAGTTATGCAGGGGTCCAAGAAGTGTGCATTTCGCCGGCACAACGCGACAAGAAATGTGCATTTCGCCGGCACAACGCGAAGCATGTGTTCAAAACGCTACCCTGAACCTGTGGATACAAAGGATTTGACTGTGGTAGGAGTAGCGAGAAGTCAGTGTAGCGTTTTCGCGGCGAAATTTTGTAGAAGATATACAATTTCCTCGTTTATTGCGCCCCCTAATGGCGAAATTTTCCGAATTTTTTATCGAACGACATTAAGGTTAGCACAAACATGTGTGTAGAATTTGGACTCGATCCGATGTCTAATTTTGGATTTTTTTGGATTTTTAATTTTCCACGTCTAATTTTGCTAATAAACAAATATTCAAAACTCTACCGTTTCGTCGTCGAAGGTCGGATCAAAAAACTGTCTAAGATTTCTTTGCGTGTGCGTCTGAAGATGCCGTGTGCAAAGTTTGGTGTTGATTGGTCAAGAAATGTGGGAGGAGTAGCGAAAATACAGTTTTGCGGTTTTCGCGATTTAGCGAAAAATATTCATAGACGCAAATGGGCGTGGCCTAGGCCAAAAGATGCAGCAGACTCCAGTGCATCTGTGTGTACAAGTTATTGGACTCTGGGTGGTTCGGTGTGGGAGTTATAGCCCCAAACGCGTATTCCTTGGTATAGCGCCACCTAGTGGCCGGCGTGTCTGGATTTGGTCGTCTGCGTAGTCCGAAGAGATCTGGATCTAGTCATGCAATTCGCGTGTCGGCACCTTTTACGGTTTGGGGTGTGGGCCCACTTTTAGGGGGGTAAGAATAATAAGAAAAATCCTTACAAAAACAATAGGGATCCAACCTGTTGGCTTGGACCCCTAACAAGAAATGTGCATTTCGCCGGCACAACGCGAAGCATGTGTTCAAAACGCTACCCTGTACCTGTGGATACAAAGGATTTGACTGTGGTACGAGTAGCGAGAAGTCAGTGTAGCGTTTTCGCGGCGAAATTTTGTAGAAGATATACAATTTCCTTGTTTATTGCGCCCCCTAATGGCGAAATTTTCCGATATTTTTATCGAACGTCATTAAGGTTAGCACCAACATGTCTGTAAAATTTGGGCTCAATCCGATGTATAATTCTGGATTTCTTCGGATTCTTGACTTTTCACGTCTAATTTAGCTAATAAACAAATATTCAAAACGCTACCGTTTCGTCGTCGAAGGTCGGATCAAAAAAGTGTCTAGGATTTCTTTGCGTGTGCGTCTGAAGATGTCGTGTGCAAAGTTTGGTGTTGATCGGGCGAGAAATGTGGGAGGAGTAGCGAAAAAACAGTTTTGCGGTTTTCGCGATTTAGCGAAAAATATTCATAGACGCAAATGGGCGTGGCCTAGGCCAAAAGATGCAGCAGACTCCAGTGCATCTGTGTGTACAAGTTTTTGGACTCTGGGAGGTTCGGTGTGGAAGTTATAGCCCCAAACGCGTATTCCTTGGTATAGCGCCACCTAGGGACCGGCGTGTCTGGATTTTGTTATCTGAGTAGCGGTGCCGATTCTGGATCTAGTCATGCAATTGGCGCGTGTGCACCATTTACGGTTTGGGCTGTGGTACCACTTCTAAGGCGTACGAAATAATAATAATAATAATCCTTACAAAAACAATAGGGATCCAACCTGTTGGCTTGGACCCCTAATAATAATAGGAATAATCCTTACAAAATTTAGTGCTGGAATAATAATAATAATAATAGGAATAATCCTTACAAAAACAATAGGGATCCAACCTGTTGGCTTGGACCCCTAATAATAATCGCTACAAAAACAATAGGGATCCAACCTGTTGGCTTGGACCCCTAACTAGAACTGCAAGCAGTTATGCAGGGGTCCAAGAAGTGTGCATTTCGCCGGCACAACGCGGAGTATGTGTTCAAAACAAATGGGCTTGGCCTATGCCAAAAGATGCAACTGACTCCAGTGAATCTGTGGATATAAAGGTTTTGACTGTGGGAGGTTCGTTGTGGGAGTTATAGCCCAAAACGCGTTTTGAGAACATTCCATTGGCCAGTTAGGAGATATATTATTTCGTCGTTTTTTTGCGACCCCTTGTGGCGAAATTTTCCAAAGACAATTTTCCTTTGCCAAATAACTCCCGCCCACATTAATAATTCTTGGCCATATTTTTTATATAGACTTGGGTTTGCCCCTTGATGGTTCCCTTATAGTTTGAAGAACATTCCTTGGGCCAATTAGAAGATATACAATTTCCTCGTTTATTGCGCCCCCTAATGGCGAAATATTCCGAAATTTTATTCGAACGCCATTAAGGTTAGCACCGACATGGTTGTAATATTTGGACTCAATCCGATGTCTAATTTTCGTATTTTTTGAATTTTTGCGTTTCGACGTGAAACGTAGCTAATAAACCAATATTCAAAACGCTACCGTTTCGTGGTCGAAGGTCGGATCAAAAAAGTATATATGATTTCTTTGCGTGTGCGTCTGAAGATGTCGTGTGCAAAGTTTGGTGTCGATTGGTCAAGAAATGTGGGAGGAGTAGGGAAAAAACAGTTTTGCGGTTTTCGCGATTTTGCGAAAAAAAATTATAGACGCAAATGGGCGTGGCCTATGCCAAAAGATGCAGCAGACTCCAGTGAATCTGTGTGTACAAGGTTTTGAATGTGGGAGGTTCGGTGTGGGAGTTATAGCCCCAAACGCGTCTTTCCTTGGTATAGCGCCACCTAGTGGCCGGCGTGTCTGGATTTTGTCGTCTACCTAGAACTCAGGGACCTGGATCTAGTCATGCAATTGGCGTGTCGGCACCATTTACGGTTTGGGCTGTGGACCCACTTCTAGGGGGGAATAATAATAATAATAATAACAAGAAGTGTGCATTTCGCCGGCACAACGCGACAAGAAATGTGCATTTCGCCGGCACAATGCGAAGCATGTGTTCAAAACGCTACCCTGAACCTGTGGATACAAAGGATTTGACTGTGGTAGGAGTAGCGGGAAGTCAGTGTAGCGTTTTCGCAGCGAGATTTTGTCGAAGATATACAATTTCCTCATTTATTGCGCCCCCTTATGGCGAAATATTCCGATTATTTTATTGAACGCCAGTAGGGGTAGCATCAACATGTGTCAAAAATTTGGACTTGATCCGATGACTAATTTTGGTATTTTTTTAATTTTTTGCGTTTCGACGTAAAACGTAGCTAATAAAAGAATATTCAAAACGCTACCGTTTCGTCGTCGAAGGTCGGATCAAAAAAGTGTCTAGGATTTCTTTGCGTGTGCGTCTGAAGATGTCGTGTGCAAAGTTTTGTGTTGATTGGTCAAGAAATGTGGGAGGAGTAGGGAAAAAACTGTTTTGCGGTTTTTGCGATATAGCGAAAAATATTCATGGACGCAAATGGGCGTGGCCTATGCCAAAAGATGCAGCAGACTCCAGTGCATCTGTGGGTACAAGTTTTTGGACTCTGGGAGGTTCGGTGTGGGAGTTATAGCCCCAAACGCGTATTCCTTGGTATAGCGCCACCTAGGGACCGGCGTGTCTGGATTTTGTTATCTGAGTAGCGGTGCCGGACCTGGTTCTAGTCATGTAATTGGCGCGTGTGCACCATTTACGGTTTGGGCTGTGGCACCACTTCTAAGGCGTACGAAATAATAATAATAATAATCCTTACAAAAACAATAGGGATCCAACCTGTTGGCTTGGACCCCTAATAAAAAAAATCCTTACAAAAACAATAGGGATCCAACCTGTTGGCTTGGACCCCTAACTAGAACTGCAAGCAGTTATGCAGGGGTCCAAGAAGTGTGCATTTCGCCGGCACAACGCGAAGCATGTGTTCGAAATTGAGGAACGGCGTATGCCAAAAGATGCAGCTGACTCCAGTGAATCTGTAGATATAACGTTTTTGATTGTGGGAGCTTCGGTGTGGGAGTTATAGCCTAAAACGCGTTTTCAGAACATTCCATTGGCCAGTTAGGAGATATATTATTTCGTCGTTTATTTGCGCCCCCTTGTGGCGAAATTTTCCAAAGACAATTTTCCTTTGCCAAATAACTCCCGCCCACATTAATAATTCTTGGCCATATTTTTTATATAGACTCGGGTTTGCCCCTTGATGGTTCCCTTATAGTTTGAAGAACATTCTTTCGGCCAATTAGAAGATATACAATTTCCTTGTTTATTGCGCCCCCTAATGGCGAAATATTCCGAATTCTTTATTGAACTCCATTAAGGGTAGCACCGACATGTGTGTAGAATTAGGACTCGATCCGATGTCTACTTTTGTATTTTTTTGTATTTTTGATTTTCCACGTCTAATTTAGCTAATAAACAAATATTCAAAATGCTACCGTTTCGTTGTCGAAGGTCGGATCAAAAAAGTGTTGATGATTTCTTTGCGTGTGCGTCTGAAGATGCCGTGTGCAAAGTTTGGTGTCGATTGGTCAAGAAATGTGGGAGGAGTAGGGAAAAAACAGTTTTGCGGTTTTCGCGATTTAGCGAAAAATATTCATAGACGCAAATGGGCGTGGCCTAGGCCAAAAGATGCAGCAGACTCCAGTGCATCTGTGTGTACAAGATTTTGAATGTGGGAGGTTCGGTGTGGGAGTTATAGCCCCAAACGCGTATTCCTTGGTATAGCGCCACCTAGTGACCGGCGCGTCTGGATTTTGTCGTCTGCTTAGTCCGAACAGATCTGGATCTAGTCATGCAATTTGCGTGTCGGCACCATTTACGGTTTGGGGTGTGGTATCACTTTTAGGGGGGTAAGTATAGGAATAATAATAATCCTTACAAAAACAATAGGGATCCAACCTGTTGGCTTGGACCCCTAACTAGAACTGCAAGCAGTTATGCAGGGGTCCAAGAAGTGTGCATTTCGCCGGCACAACGCGACAAGAAATGTGTATTTCGCCGGCACAACGCGAAGCATGTGTTCAAAACGCTACCCTGAACCTGTGGATACAAAGGATTTGACTGTGGTAGGAGTAGCGAGAAGTCAGTGTAGCGTTTTCGCGGCGAAATTTTGTAGAAGATATACAATTTCCTTGTTTATTGCGCCCCCTAATGGCGGAATTTTCCGATAATTTTATCGAACGTCATTAAGGTTAGCACCAACAAGTCTGTAAAATTTGGGCTCGATCCGATGTATAATTCTGGATTTCTTCGGATTTTTGACTTTTCACGTCTAATTTAGCTAATAAACAAATATTCAAAACGCTACCGTTTCGTCGTCGAAGGTCGGATCAAAAAAGTGTCTAGGATTTCTTTGCGTGTGCGTCTGAAGATGTCGTGTGCAAAGTTTGGTGTTGATCGGGCGAGAAATGTGGGAGGAGTAGCGAAAAAACAGTTTTGTGGTTTTCGCGATTTAGCGAAAAATATTCATAGACGCAAATGGGCGTGGCCTAGGCCAAAAGATGCAGCAGACTCCAGTGCATCTGTGTGTACAAGTTTTTGGACTCTGGGAGGTTCGGTGTGGAAGTTATAGCCCCAAACGCGTATTCCTTGGTATAGCGCCACCTAGGGACCGGCGTGTCTGGATTTTGTTATCTGAGTAGCGGTGCCGATTCTGGATCTAGTCATGCAATTGGCGCGTGTGCACCATTTACGGTTTGGGCTGTGGTACCACTTCTAAGGCGTACGAAATAATAATAATAACTAGAACTGCAAGCAGTTATGCAGGGGTCCAAGAAGTGTGCATTTCGCCGGCACAACGCGACAAGAAATGTGCGTTTCGCCGGCACAACGCAAAGCATGTGTTTAAAACGCTACCCTGAACCTGTGGATACAAAGTATTTGACTGTGGTAGGAGTAGCGAGAAGTCAGTGTGGCGTTTTCGCGGCGAAATTTTGTAGAAGATATACAATTTCCTCGTTTATTGCGCCCCCTAATGGCGAAATTTTCCGAAATGTTTATCGAACGACATTAAGGTTAGCACCAACATGTGTGTAAAATTTGGACTCGATCCGATGTCTAATTTTGGATTTTTTTTGATTTTAGATTTTCCACGTCTAATTTAGCTAATAAACAAATATTCAAAACGCTACCGTTTCGTCGTCGAAGGTCGGATCAAAAAAGTATATATGATTTCTTTGCGTGTGCGTCTGAAAATGTCGTGTGCAAAGTTTGGTGTCGATTGGTCAAGAAATGTGGGAGGAGTAGGGAAAAAAACAGTTTTGCGGTTTTCGCGATTTAGCGAAAAATATTCATAGACGCAAATGGGCGTGGCCTAGGCCAAAAGATGCAGCAGACTCCAGTGCATCTGTGTGTACAAGTTTTTGGACTCTGGGAGGTTCAATGTGGGAGTTATACCCCCAAAGGTGTTTCTCCTTGGTATAGCGCCACCTAGTGGCCGGCATGTCTGGATTTGGTTATCTGAGTAGCGGTGCCGGTACTGGTTCTAGTCATGTAATTAGCTCGTGTGCACCATTTACGGTTTGGGCTGTGGTCCCACAAGTACGGGGGGAAGAATAAAAATAACTAGAACTGCAAGCAGTTATGCAGGGGTCCAAGAAGTGTGCATTTCGCCGGCACAACGCGACAAGAAATGTGCGTTTCGCCGGCACAAAGCGAAGCATGTGTTCAAAAAGCTACCCTGAATCTGTGGATACAAAGGATTTGACTGTGGTAGGAGTAGCGAGAAGTCAGTGTAGCGTTTTCGTGGCGAAATTTTGTAGAAGATATACAATTTCCTCGTTTATTGCGCCCCCTAATGGCGAAATTGTCCGAATTTTTTATCGAACGACATTAAGGGTAGCACCGACATGTGTGTAAAACTTGGACTCGATCCGATGTGTAATTTTGGATTTTTTGGGATTTTGGAATTTCCACGTCTAATTTAGCTCATAAACCAATATTCAAAACGCTACCGTTTCGTCGTCGAATGTCGGATCAAAAAACTGTCTATCATTTCTTTGCGTGTGCGTCTGAAGATGTCGTGTGCAAAGTTTGGTGTCGATTGGTCAAGAAATGTGGGAGGAGTAGGGAAAAAACAGTTTTGCGGTTTTCGCGATTTAGCGAAAAATATTCATAGACGCAAATGGGCGTGGCCTAGGCCAAAAGATGCAGCAGACTCCAGTGCATCTGTGTGTACAAGTTTTTGGACTCTGGGAGGTTCGGTGTGGGAGTTATAGTCCCAAACGTGTTTCTCCTTGGTATAGCGCCACCTAGTGGCCGGCATGTCTGGATTTGGTTATCTGAGTAGCGGTGCCGGTACTGGTTCTAGTCATGCAATTGGCGCGTGTGCACCATTTACGGTTTGGGCTGTAGTCCAACAAGTACGGGGGGAAGAATAACTAGAACTGCAAGCAGTTATGCAGGGGTCCAAGAAGTGTGCATTTCGCCGGCACAACGCGACAAGAAATGTGCATTTCGCCGGAAAAACGCGAAGCATGTGTTCAAAACGCTACCCTGAACCTGTGGAGTAGCGAGAAGTCAGTGTAGCGTTTTCGCGGCGAAATTTTTGTAGAAGATATACAATTTCCTCGTTTATTGCGCCCCCTAATGGCGAAATTTTCCGAAATTTTTATCGAAGGTCATTAAGGTTAGCACCAACATGTGTCTAAAATTTGGACTCAATCCGATGTCTAATTTTGGATTTTTTTGTATTTTGGATTTTCCACGTCTAATTTAGCTAATATAGCAATATTCAAAATGCTACCGTTTCGTCGTCGAAGGTCGGATCAAAAAACTGTATACGATTCCTTTGCGTGTGCGTCCGAAGATGTCGTGTGCAAAGTTTGGTGTCGATTGGTCAAGAAATGTGGGAGGAGTAGGGAAAAAACAGTTTTGCGGTTTTCGCGATTTAGCGAAAAATATTCATGGACGCAAATGGGCGTGGCCTAGGCCAAAAGATGCAGCAGACTCCAGTGCATCTGTGTGTACAAGTTTTTGGACTCTGGGAGGTTCGGTGTCGGAGTTATAGCCCCAAACGCGTATTCCCTGGTATAGCGCCACCTAGTGGCCGGCGTGTCTGGATTTTGTCGTCTGCGTAGTCCGAAGAGATCTGGATCTAGTCATGTAATTGGCGTGTGTGCACCATTTACGGTTTGGGCTGTGGTACCACTTTTAGGGGGGTAAGTATAAAAATAATAATAACTAGAACTGCAAGCAGTTATGCAGGGGTCCAAGAAGTGTGCATTTCGCCGGCACAACGCGACACGAAATGTGCGTTTCGCCGGCACACGCTACCCTGAACCTGTGGATACAAAGGATTTGACTGTGGTAGGAGTAGCGAGAAGTCAGTGTAGCGTTTTCGCGGTGAAATTTTGTAGAAGATATACAATTTCCTCGTTTATGGCGCCCCCTAATGGCGAAATTTTCCGATTTTTTTATCGAACGACAATAAGGTTAGCACCAACATGTGTGTAAAATTTGGAATCGATCCGATGTCTAATTTTGGATTTCTTTGGATTTTTGATATTCCACGTCTAATTTAGCTAATAAACAAATATTCAAAACTCTACCGTTTCGTCCTCAAAGGTCGGATCAAAAAACTGTATATGATTTCTTTGCGTGTGCGTCTGAAGATGCCGTGTGCAAAGTTTGGTGTTGATTGGTCAAGAAATGTGCGAGGAGTAGCGAAAAAACAGTTTTGCAGTTTTCGCGATTTTGCGAAAAATATTCATAGACGCAAATGGGCGTGGCCTAGGCCAAAAGATGCAGCAGACTCCAGTGCATCTATGTGTACACATTTTTGGACTCTGGGAGGTTCGGTGTGGGAGTTATAGCCCCAAACGCGTATTCCTTGGTATAGCGCCACCTAGTGACCGGCGTGTCTGGATTTTGTTATCTGAGTAGCGGTGCCGGACCTGGATCTAGTCATGCAATTGGCGTGTCGGCACCATTTACGGTTTGGGCTGTGGGCCCACTTTTAGCGCGGGAAGTATAATAATAATAATAATCCTTACAAAAACAATAGGGATCCAACCTGTTGGCTTGGACCCCTAACTAGAACTGCAAGCAGTTATGCAGGGGTCCAAGAAGTGTGCATTTCGCCGGCACAACGCGACAAGAAATGTGCATTTCGCCGGCACAACGCGAAGCATGTGTTGAAAACGCTACCCTGAACCTGTGGATACAAAGGATTTGACTGTGGTAGGAGTAGCGAGAAGTCAGTGTGGCGTTTTCGCGGCGAAATTTTGTAGAAGATATACAATTTCCTCGTTTATTGCGCCCCCTAATGGCGGAATTTTCCGAAATTTTTATCGAACGTCATTAAGGTTAGCACCAACATGTGTGTAGAATTTGGACTCGATCCGATGTCTAATTTTGGATTTTTTTGGATTTTTAATTTTCCACGTCTAATTTAGCTAATAAACCAATATTCAAAACTCTACCGTTTCGTCGTCGAAGGTCGGATCAAAAAACTGTCTAAGATTTCTATGCGTGTGCGTCTGAAGATGTCGTGTGCAAAGTTTGGTGTCGATTGGTCAAGAAATGTGGGAGGAGTAGGGAAAAAACAGTTTTGCGGTTTTCGCGATTTAGCGAAAAATATTCATAGACGCAAATGGGCGTGGCCTAGGCCAAAAGATGCAGCAGACTCCAGTGCATCTGTGTGTACAAGTTTTTGGACTGTGGGAGGTTCGGTGTGGGAGTTATAGCCCCAAACGCGTATTCCTTGGTATAGCGCCACCTAGTGGCCGGCGTGTCTGGATTTTGTCGTCTGCATAGTCTTCACTGACCTGGATCTAGTCATGCAATTGGCGTGTCGGCACCATTTACGGTTTGGGCTGTGGACCCACTTCTAGGGGGGAATAATAATAATAAAAAAAATCCTTACAAAAACAATAGGGATCCAACCTGTTGGCTTGGACCCCTAAAAAGAAAAATCCTTACAAAAACAATAGGGATCCAACCTGTTGGCTTGGACCCCTAATAATAGGAAAAATCCTTACAAAAACAATAGGGATCCAACCTGTTGGCTTGGACCCCTAAAAATCCTTACAAAAACAATAGGGATCCAACCTGTTGGCTTGGACCCCTAATAACTAGAACTGCAAGCAGTTATGCAGGGGTCCAAGAAGTGTGCATTTCGCCGGCACAACGCGACAAGAAATGTGCGTTTCGCCGGCACAACGCGAAGCATGTGTTCAAAACGCTACCCTGAACCTGTGGATACAAAGGATTTGACTGTGGTAGGAGTAGCGAGAAGTCAGTTCGCAGCAAAAATTTTTAGAAGATATACAATTTCCTCGTTTATGGCGCCCCCTAATGGAGAAATTTTCCGATTTTTTTATCGAACGGCACTAAGGTTAGCACCAACATGTCTGTAAAATTTGGACTCGTTCCGATGTCTACTTTTGGATTTTTCTGGATTTTTGATTTTCCACGTCTAATTTAGCTCATAAACCAATATTCAAAACACTCCCGTTTCGTCAACGAAGGTCAGATCAAAAAATTGTCCGATAATTTCTTTGCGCGTGCGTCTGAAGATGTCGTGTGCAAAGTTTGGTGTCGATTGGTCAAGAAATGTGGGAGGAGTAGGGAAAAAACAGTTTTTCGGTTTTCGCGATATTGCGAAAATAAATTATAGACGCAAATGGGCGTGGCCTATGGCAAAAGATGCAGCAGACTCCAGTGAATATGTGGGTACAAGTTTTTGACTGTGGGAGGTTCGGTGTGGGAGTTATAGCCCCAAACGCGTATTCCTTGGTATAGCGCCACCTAGTGACCGGCGTGTCTGGATTTTGTCGTCTGAATAGTCTTCACGGACCTGGATCTAGTCATGCAATTGGCATGTCGGCACCATTTACGGTCTGGGCTGTGGTACCACTTTCTTGGTAGGAAGTATAATAAAAAAAATCCTTACAAAAACAATAGGGATCCAACCTGTTGGCTTGGACCCCTAATAATAATCCTTACAAAAACAATAGGGATCCAACCTGTTGGCTTGGACCCCTAACTAGAACTGCAAGCAGTTATGCAGGGGTCCAAGAAGTGTGCATTTCGCCGGCACAACGCGACAAGAAATGTGCATTTCGCCGGCACAACGCGAAGCATGTGTTGAAAACGCTACCCTGAACCTGTGGATACAAAGGATTTGACTGTGGTAGGAGTAGCGAAAAGTCAGTGTAGCGTTTTCGCGGCGAAATTTTGTAGAAGATATACAATTTCCTCGTTTATTGCGCCCCCTAATGGCGGAATTTTCCGAATTTTTTATCGAACGTCATTAAGGTTAGCACCAACATGTGTGTAGAATTTGGACTCGATCCGATGTCTAATTTTTGATTTTTTTGGATTTTTAATTTTCCACGTCTAATTTAGCTAATAAACCAATATTCAAAACTCTACCGTTTCGTCGTCGAAGGTCGGATCAAAAAACTGTCTAAGATTTCTATGCGTGTGCGTCTGAAGATGTCGTGTGCAAAGTTTGGTGTCGATTGGTCAAGAAATGTGGGAGGAGTAGGGAAAAAACAGTTTTGCGGTTTTCGCGATTTAGCGAAAAATATTCATAGACGCAAATGGGCGTGGCCTAGGCCAAAAGATGCAGCAGACTCCAGTGCATCTGTGTGTACAAGTTTTTGGACTGTGGGAGGTTCGGTGTGGGAGTTATAGCCCCAAACGCGTATTCCTTGGTATAGCGCCACCTAGTGGCCGGCGTGTCTGGATTTTGTCGTCTGCATAGTCTTCACTGACCTGGATCTAGTCATGCAATTGGCGTGTGTGCACCATTTACGGTTTGGGCTGTGGGCACACTTTTAGGGAGGTAAGTATAACTAGAACTGCAAGCAGTTATGCAGGGGTCCAAGAAGTGTGCATTTCGCCGGCACAACGCGACAAGAAATGTGCGTTTCGCCGGCACAACGCGAGGCATGTGTTTAAAACGCTACCCTAAACCTGTGGATACAAAGGATTTGACTGTGGTAGTAGTTGCGAGAAGTCAGTGTAGCGTTTTCGCAGCGAAATTCTGTAGAAGATATACAATTTCCTCGTTTATTGCGCCCCCTAATGGCGAAATTTTCCGATATTTTTATCGAACGTCATTAACGTTAGCACCGACATGTCTGTAAAATTTGGGTTCGATCCGATGTATAATTCTGGATTTCTTTGGATTTTTGATATTCCACGTCTAATTTAGCTAATAAACCAATATTCAAAACGCTACCGTTTCGTTGTCGAAGGTCTGATCAAAAAAGTGTTCGATGCATTCTTTGCGTGTGCGTCTGAAGATGTCGTGTGCAAGGTTTGGTGTCGATTGGTCAAGAAATGTGGGAGGAGTAGGGAAAAAACAGTTTTGCGGTTTTCGCGATTTAGCGAAAAATATTCATAGACGCAAATGGGCGTGGCCTAGGCCAAAAGATGCAGCAGACTCCAGTGAATATGTGGGTACAAGTTTTTGACTGTGGGAGGTTCGGTGTGGGAGTTATAGCCCCAAACGCGTATTCCTTGGTATAGCGCCACCTAGTGGCCGGCGTGTCTGGATTTTGTCGTCTGCCTAGAACTCAGGGACCTGGATCTAGTCATGCAATTGGCGTGTCGGCACCATTTACGGTTTGGGCTGTGGGCACACTTTTAGTGCTGGAATAATAATAATAACTAGAACTGCAAGCAGTTATGCAGGGGTCCAAGAAGTGTGCATTTCGCCGGCACAACGCGACAAGAAATGTGCATTTCGCCGGCACAACGCGAAGCAAGTATTCAAAACGCTACCGTGAACAACCTGTGGATATAAAGGTTTTGACTGTGAGAGGTTCAGTGTGGGAGTTTCGGCCCCAAACGCATTTTCCGCTACCGTTTAGTCGTCGACGGTTGGATCAAAATAGTTTTTACTGATTTGCAACGCAAAACATATATTCAAAACGCTACCGTTTCGTCAACGATGGTCGGATCAAAATAGTTTTGCTGATTTCTTGTAGTGTGCGTCTGAAGATGTCGTGTGCAAAGTTTGGTGTCAATTGGGCAAGAAATGTGGGAGGAGTAGCGAAAAGGCAGTTTAGCTGTTTTTGCGATTTTGCATAAAGAAAATACTGACGCAAATGGGCCTGGCCTATGCCAAAAGATGCAGCTGACTCCAGTGAATCTGTGCGTATAACGTTTTTGACTGTGGGAGCTTTGGTGTGGGAGTTATAGCCTAAAACGCGTTTTCAGAACATTCCATTGGCCAAATAGGAGATATATTATTTCGTCGTTTTTTGGCGCCGCCCTGTTGGCGAAATTTTCCAAAGACAATTTTCCTTTGCCAAATAACTCCCGCCTACATTATTAATTCTTGGCCATATTTTTTATATAGACTCGGGTTTGCCCCTTGATGGTTCCCTTATAGTTTGAAGAACATTCCTTTGGCCAATTAGAAGATATACAATTTCCTCGTTTATTGCGCCCCCTAATGGCGAAATATTCCGAATTCTTTATTGAACGCCAATAAGGGTAGCACCGACATGTGTCTAAAATTTGGACTTGATCCGACGTCTACTTTTGGTATTCTTTGAATTTTTGCGTTTTGACGTAAAACGTAGCCAATAAACAAATATTCAAAACACTACCGTTTCGTCGTCGAAGGTCGGATCAAAAAACTGTTGATGAATCCTTTGCGTGTGCGTCTGAAGATGTCGTATGCAAAGTTTGGTGTTGATTGGTCAAGAAATGTGGGAGAAGTAGGGAAAAAACTGTTTTGCGGTTTTCGCGATTTAGCGAAAAATATTCATAGACGCAAATGGGCGTGGCCTAGCCCAAAAGATGCAGCAGACTCCAGTGCATCTGTGGGTATAACGTTTTTGACTGTGGGAGGTTCGGTGTGGGAGTTATAGCCCCAAACGCGTATTCCTTGGTATAGCGCCACCTAGTGGCCGGCATGTCTGGATTTTGTCGTCTGCGTAGTCGCCACGGATCTTGATCTAGTCATGCATTTGGCATGTCTGCACCATTTACGGTTTGGGCTGTGGGCACACTTTTAGGGAGGTAAGTATAAAAACTAGAACTGCAAGCAGTTATGCAGGGGTCCAAGAAGTGTGCATTTCGCCGGCACAACGCGAAGCATGTGTTCGAAATTGAGGAACGGCGTATGCCAAAAGATGCAGCTGACTCCAGTGAATCTGTAGATATAACGTTTTTGATTGTGGGAGCTTCGGTGTGGGAGTTATAGCCTAAAACGCGTTTTCAGAACATTCCATTGGCCAGTTAGGAGATATATTATTTCGTCGTTTATTTGCGCCCCCTTGTGGCGAAATTTTCCAAAGACAATTTTCCTTTGCCAAATAACTCCCGCCCACATTAATAATTCTTGGCCATATTTTTTATATAGACTCGGGTTTGCCCCTTGATGGTTCCCTTATAGTTTGAAGAACATTCTTTCGGCCAATTAGAAGATATACAATTTCCTTGTTTATTGCGCCCCCTAATGGCGAAATATTCCGAATTCTTTATTGAACTCCATTAAGGGTAGCACCGACATGTGTGTAGAATTAGGACTCGATCCGATGTCTACTTTTGTATTTTTTTGTATTTTTGATTTTCCACGTCTAATTTAGCTAATAAACAAATATTCAAAATGCTACCGTTTCGTTGTCGAAGGTCGGATCAAAAAAGTGTTGATGATTTCTTTGCGTGTGCGTCTGAAGATGCCGTGTGCAAAGTTTGGTGTCGATTGGTCAAGAAATGTGGGAGGAGTAGGGAAAAAACAGTTTTGCGGTTTTCGCGATTTAGCGAAAAATATTCATAGACGCAAATGGGCGTGGCCTAGGCCAAAAGATGCAGCAGACTCCAGTGCATCTGTGTGTACAAGATTTTGAATGTGGGAGGTTCGGTGTGGGAGTTATAGCCCCAAACGCGTATTCCTTGGTATAGCGCCACCTAGTGACCGGCGCGTCTGGATTTTGTCGTCTGCTTAGTCCGAACAGATCTGGATCTAGTCATGCAATTTGCGTGTCGGCACCATTTACGGTTTGGGGTGTGGTATCACTTTTAGGGGGGTAAGTATAGGAATAATAATAATCCTTACAAAAACAATAGGGATCCAACCTGTTGGCTTGGACCCCTAACTAGAACTGCAAGCAGTTATGCAGGGGTCCAAGAAGTGTGCATTTCGCCGGCACAACGCGACAAGAAATGTGCATTTCGCCGGCACAACGCGAAGCATGTGTTCAAAACGCTACCCTGTACCTGTGGATACAAAGGATTTGACTGTGGTACGAGTAGCGAGAAGTCAGTGTAGCGTTTTCGCGGCGAAATTTTGTAGAAGATATACAATTTCCTTGTTTATTGCGCCCCCTAATGGCGAAATTTTCCGATATTTTTATCGAACGTCATTAAGGTTAGCACCAACATGTCTGTAAAATTTGGGCTCGATCCGATGTATAATTCTGGATTTCTTCGGATTTTTGACTTTTCACGTCTAATTTAGCTAATAAACAAATATTCAAAACGCTACCGTTTCGTCGTCGAAGGTCGGATCAAAAAACTGTCTAGGATTTCTTTGCGTGTGCGTCTGAAGATGTCGTGTGCAAAGTTTGGTGTTGATCGGGCGAGAAATGTGGGAGGAGTAGCGATAAAACAGTTTTGCGGTTTTCGCGATTTAGCGAAAAATATTCATTGACGCAAATGGGCGTGGCCTAGGCCAAAAGATGCAGCAGACTCCAGTGCATCTGTGTGTACAAGTTTTTGGACTCTGGGAGGTTCGGTGTGGAAGTTATAGCCCCAAACGCGTATTCCTTGGTATAGCGCCACCTAGGGACCGGCGTGTCTGGATTTTGTTATCTGAGTAGCGGTGCCGATTCTGGATCTAGTCATGCAATTGGCGCGTGTGCACCATTTACGGTTTGGGCTGTGGTACCACTTCTAAGGCGTACGAAATAATAATAATCCTTACAAAAACAATAGGGATCCAACCTGTTGGCTTGGACCCCTAACTAGAACTGCAAGCAGTTATGCAGGGGTCCAAGAAGTGTGCATTTCGCCGGCACAACGCGACAAGAAATGTGCATTTCGCCGGAAAAACGCGAAGCATGTGTTCAAAACGCTACCCTGAACCTGTGGAGTAGCGAGAAGTCAGTGTAGCGTTTTCGCGGCGAAATTTTTGTAGAAGATATACAATTTCCTCGTTTATTGCGCCCCCTAATGGCGAAATTTTCCGAAATTTTTATCGAAGGTCAATAAGGTTAGCACCAACATGTGTCTAAAATTTGGACTCGATCCGATGTCTAATTTTGGAATTTTTTGGTTTTTTAATTTTCCACGTCTAATTTAGCTAATAAAAGAATATTCAAAACTCTACCGTTTCGTCGTCGAAGGTCGGATCAAAAAACTGTATATGATTTCTTTGCGTGTGCGTCTGAAGATGCCGTGTGCAAAGTTTGGTGTTGATTGGTCAAGAAATGTGCGAGGAGTAGCGAAAAAACAGTTTTGCGGTTTTCGCGATTTAGCGAAAAATATTCATGGACGCAAATGGGCGTGGCCTATACCAAAAGATGCAGCAGACTCCAGTGAATCTGTGTGTACAAGGTTTTGAATGTGGGAGGTTCGGTGTGGGAGTTATAGCCCCAAACGCGTCTTTCCTTGGTATAGCGCCACCTAGTGGCCGGCATGTCTGGCTTTGGTCGTCTGCTTAGAACTCAGGGCCCTGGATCTAGTCATGCAATTGGCGTGTCGGCACCATTTACGGTTTGGGCTGTGGACCCACTTCTAGGGGGGAATAATAATAATAACTAGAACTGCAAGCAGTTATGCAGGGGTCCAAGAAGTGTGCATTTCGCCGGCACAACGCGACAAGAAATGTGCGTTTCGCCGGCACAACGCGAAGCATGTGTTGAAAACGCTACCCTGAACCTGTGGATACAAAGGATTTGACTGTGGTAGGAGTAGCGAGAAGTCAGTGTGGCGTTTTCGCGGCGAAATTTTGTAGAAGATATACAATTTCCTCGTTTATTGCGCCCCCTAATGGCGAAATTTTCCGAATTTTTTATCGAACGACATTAAGGTTAGCACCAACATGTGTGTAGAATTTGGACTCGATCCGATGTCTAATTTTGGATTTTTTTGGATTTTTGATTTTCCACGTCTAATTTAGCTAATAAACAAATATTCAAAACTCTACCGTTTCGTCGTCGAAGGTCGGATCAAAAAACTGTCTAAGACTTCTATGCGTGTGCGTCTGAAGATGTCGTGTGCAAAGTTTGGTGTCGATTGGTCAAGAAATGTGGGAGGAGTAGGGAAAAAACAGTTTTGCGGTTTTCGCGATTTAGCGAAAAATATTCATAGACGCAAATGGGCGTGGCCTAGGCCAAAAGATGCAGCAGACTCCAGTGCATCTGTGTGTACAAGTTTTTGGACTGTGGGAGGTTCGGTGTGGGAGTTATAGCCCCAAACGCGTATTCCTTGGTATAGCGCCACCTAGTGGCCGGCGTGTCTGGATTTTGTCGTCTGCATAGTCTTCACTGACCTGGATCTAGTCATGCAATTGGCGTGTGTGCAACATTTACGGTATGGGCTGTATTCCCACTTTCTTGGTAGGAAGTATAATAACTAGAACTGCAAGCAGTTATGCAGGGGTCCAAGAAGTGTGCATTTCGCCGGCACAACGCGACAAGAAATGTGCATTTCGCCGGCACAACGCGAAGCATGTGTTGAAAACGCTACCCTGAACCTGTGGATACAAAGGATTTGACTGTGGTAGGAGTAGCGAGAAGTCAGTGTAGCGTTTTCGCGGCGAAATTTTGTAGAAGATATACAATTTCCTCGTTTATTGCGCCCCCTAATGGCGGAATTTTCCGAAATTTTTATCGAACGTCATTAAGGTTAGCACCAACATGTGTGTAGAATTTGGACTCGATCCGATGTCTAATTTTGGATATTTTTGGATTTTTAATTTTCCACGTCTAATTTAGCTAATAAACCAATATTCAAAACTCTACCGTTTCGTCGTCGAAGGTCGGATCAAAAAACTGTCTAAGATTTCTATGCGGGTGCGTCTGAAGATGTCGTGTGCAAAGTTTGGTGTCGATTGGTCAAGAAATGTGGGAGGAGTAGGGAAAAAACAGTTTTGCGGTTTTCGCGATTTAGCGAAAAATATTCATAGACGGAAATGGGCGTGGCCTAGGCCAAAAGATGCAGCAGACTCCAGTGCATCTGTGTGTACAAGTTTTTGGACTGTGGGAGGTTCGGTGTGGGAGTTATAGCCCCAAACGCGTATTCCTTGGTATAGCGCCACCTAGTGGCCGGCGTGTCTGGATTTTGTCGTCTGCATAGTCTTCACTGACCTGGATCTAGTCATGCAATTGGCGTGTGTGCAACATTTACGGTATGGGCTGTATTCCCACTTTCTTGGTAGGAAGTATAATAAGAAAAATCCCTACAAAAACAATAGGGATCCAACCTGTTGGCTTGGACCCCTAATAATAATAATAATAATAAAAAAAATCCTTACAAAAACAATAGGGATCCAACCTGTTGGCTTGGACCCCTAACTAGAACTGCAAGCAGTTATGCAGGGGTCCAAGAAGTGTGCATTTCGCCGGCACAACGCGACAAGAAATGTGCATTTCGCCGGCACAACGCGAAGCAAGTATTCAAAACGCTACCGTGAACAACCTGTGGATATAAAGGTTTTGACTGTGAGAGGTTCAGTGTGGGAGTTTCGGCCCCAAACGCATTTTCCGCTACCGTTTAGTCGTCGACGGTTGGATCAAAATAGTTTTTACTGATTTGCAACGCAAAACATATATTCAAAACGCTACCGTTTCGTCAACGATGGTCGGATCAAAATAGTTTTGCTGATTTCTTGTAGTGTGCGTCTGAAGATGTCGTGTGCAAAGTTTGGTGTCAATTGGGCAAGAAATGTGGGAGGAGTAGCGAAAAGGCAGTTTAGCTGTTTTAGCGATTTTGCATAAAGAAAATACTGACGCAAATGGGCCTGGCCTATGCCAAAAGATGCAGCTGACTCCAGTGAATCTGTGCGTATAACGTTTTTGACTGTGGGAGCTTTGGTGTGGGAGTTGTAGCCTAAAACGCGTTTTCAGAACATTCCATTGGCCAAATAGGAGATATATTATTTCGTCGTTTTTTGGCGCCGCCCTGTTGGCGAAATTTTCCAAAGACAATTTTCCTTTGCCAAATAACTCCCGCCTACATTATTAATTCTTGGCCATATTTTTTATATAGACTCGGGTTTGCCCCTTGATGGTTCCCTTATAGTTTGAAGAACATTCCTTTGGCCAATTAGAAGATATACAATTTCCTCGTTTATTGCGCCCCCTAATGGCGAAATATTCCGAATTCTTTATTGAACGCCATTAAGGGTAGCACCGACATGAGTCTAAAATTTGGACTTGATCCGACGTCTACTTTTGGTATTCTTTGAATTTTTGCGTTTCGACGTAAAACGTAGCCAATAAACAAATATTCAAAACGCTACCGTTTCGTCGTCGAAGGTCGGATAAAAAAGCTGTTGATGATTCCTTTGCGTGTGCGTCTGAAGATGTCGGGTGCAAAGTTTGGTGTTGATTGGTCAAGAAATGTGGGAGGAGTAGGGAAAAAACTGTTTTGCGGTTTTCGCGAATTAGCGAAAAATATTCATAGACGCAAATGGGCGTGGCCTAGCCCAAAAGATGCAGCAGACTCCAGTGCATCTGTGTGTACAAGTTTTTGGACTCTGGGAGGTTCGGTGTGGGAGTTATAGCCCCAAACGCGTATTCCTTGGTATAGCGCCACCTAGTGGCCGGCGTGTCTGGATTTTGTCGTCTGCTTAGAACTCAGGGCCCTGGATCTAGTCATGCAATTGGCGTGTCGGCACCTTTTACGGTTTGGGCTGTGGACCCACTTCTAGGGGGGAATAATAATAACTAGAACTGCAAGCAGTTATGCAGGGGTCCAAGAAGTGTGCATTTCGCCGGCACAACGCGACAAGAAATGTGCGTTTCGCCGGCACAACGCGAAGCATGTGTTCATAACGCTACCCTGAACCTGTGGATACAAAGGATTTGACTGTGGTAGGAGTAGCGAGAAGTCAGTGTAGCGTTTTTGCGGCGAAATTTTGTAGAAGATATACAATTTCCTCGTTTATTGCGCCCCCTAATGGCGGAATTTTCCGAAATTTTTATCGAACGTCATTAAGGTTACCACCAACATGTGTGTAGAATTTGGACTCGATCCGATGTCTAATTTTGGATTTTTTTGTATTTTTGATTTTCCACGTCTAATTTAGCTAATATACCAATATTCAAAATGCTATCGTTTCGTCGTCGAAGGTCGGATCAAAAAACTGTATATGATTCCTTTGCGTGTGCGTCTGAAGATGTCGTGTGCAAAGTTTTGTGTCGATTGGTCAAGAAATGTGGGAGGAGTAGGGAAAAAACAGTTTTGCGGTTTTCGCGATTTAGCGAAAAATATTCATAGACGCAAATGGGCGTGGCCTAGGCCAAAAGATGCAGCAGACTCCAGTGAATATGTGGGTACAAGTTTTTGACTGTGGGAGGTTCGGTGTGGGAGTTATAGCCCCAAACGCGTATTCCTTGGTATAGCGCCACCTAGTGACCGGCGCGTCTGGATTTTGTCGTCTGCTTAGTCCGAACAGATCTGGATCTAGTCATGCAATTCGCGTGTCGGCACCATTTACGGTTTGGGCTGTGGTCCCACTTTTAGGGGGGTAAGAATAAAAATCCTTACAAAAACAATAGGGATCCAACCTGTTGGCTTGGACCCCTAACTAGAACTGCAAGCAGTTATGCAGGGGTCCAAGAAGTGTGCATTTCGCCGGCACAACGTGACAAGAAATGTGCATTTCGCCGGCACAACGCGAAGCATGTGTTCAAAACGCTACCCTGAACCTGTGGATACAAAGGATTTGACTGTGGTAGGAGTAGCGAGAGGTCAGTGTAGCGTTTTCGCGGCGAAATTTTGTAGAAGATTTACAATTTCCTCGTTTATTGCGCCCCCTAATGGCGAAATTTTCCGAATTTTTTATCGAACGACATGAAGGGTAGCACCGACATGTGTCTAAAATTTGGACTTGATCCGATGTCTAATTCTGGATTTTTTTGAATTTTTGATTTTCCACGTCTAATTTAGCTAATAAACAAATATTCAAAATGCTACCGTTTCGTCGTCGAAGGTCGGATCAAAAAAGTGTATACGATTCCTTTGCGTTTGCGTCTGAAGATGTCGTGTGCAAAGTTTGGTGTCGATTGGTCAAGAAATGTGGGAGGAGTAGGGAAAAAACAGTTTTGCGGTTTTCGCGATTTAGCGAAAAATATTCATAGACGCAAATGGGCGTGGCCTAGGCCAAAAGATGCAGCAGACTCCAGTGCATCTGTGTGTACAAGTTTTTGGACTCTGGGAGGTTCGGTGTCGGAGTTATAGCCCCAAACGCGTATTCCCTGGTATAGCGCCACCTAGGGGCCGGCGTGTCTGGATTTTGTTATCTGAGTAGCGGTGCCGATTCTGGATCTAGTCATGTAATTGGCGCGTGTGCACCATTTACGGTTTGGGCTGTAGTCCCACTTTCAAGCCTGTAAGTATAACTAGAACTGCAAGCAGTTATGCAGGGGTCCAAGAAGTGTGCATTTCGCCGGCACAACGCGACAAGAAATGTGCGTTTCGCCGGCACAACGCGAAGCATGTGTTCAAAACGCTACCCTGAACCTGTGGATACAAAGGATTTGACTGTGGTAGGAGTAGCGAGAAGTCAGTTTGCGGCAATTTTTTTTAGAAGATATACAATTTCCTTGTTTATGGCGCCCCCTAATGGCGAAATTTTCCGAAATTTTTATCGAACGACAATAAGGTTAGAACTAACATGTCTGTAAAATTTGGACTCGTTCCGATGTCTACTTTTGGATTTTTCTGGATTTTTGATTTTCCACGTCTAATTTAGCTAATATACCAATATTCAAAACGCTACCGTTTCGTCGTCGAAGGTCGGATCAAAAAACTGTTGATGATTCCTTTGCGTGTACGTCTGAAGATGTCGTGTGCAAAGTTTGGTGTTGATTGGTCAAGAAATGTGGGAGGAGTAGGGAAAAAACAGTTTTGCGGTTTTCGCGATTTAGCGAAAAATATTCATAGACGCAAATGGGCGTGGCCTAGGCCAAAAGATGCAGCAGACTCCAGTGCATCTGTGTGTACAAGTTTTTGGACTCTGGGACGTTCGGTGTGGGAGTTATAGCCCCAAACGCGTATTCGTTGGTATAGCGCCACCTAGTGGCCGGCGTGTCTGGATTTTGTCGTCTGCTTAGTCCGAACAGATCTGGATCTAGTCATGCAATTCGCGTGTCGGCACCATTTACGGTTTGGGCTGTGGTCCCACTTTTAGGGGGGTAAGAATAATAACTAGAACTGCAAGCAGTTATGCAGGGGTCCAAGAAGTGTGCATTTCGCCGGCACAACGCGACAAGAAATGTGCATTTCGCCGGCAAAACGCGAAGCATGTGTTCAAAACGCTACCCTGAACCTGTGGATACAAAGGATTTGACTGTGGTAGGAGTAGCGAGAAGTCAGTGTAGCGTTTTCGCGGCGAAATTTTGTAGAAGATATACAATTTCCTCGTTTATTGCGCCCCCTAACAGCGAAATTTTCCGAAATTTTTTTCGAACGACATTAAGGTTAGCACAAACATGTGTGTAAAATTTGGACTCGATCCGATGTCTAATTTTGATTTTCTTTGGATTTTTGATATTCCACGTCTAATTTAGCTAATATACCAATATTCAAAACGCTACCGTTTCGTCGTCGACGGTCGGATCAAAAAACTGTCCGATAATTTCTTTGCGTGTGCGTCTGAAGATGTCGTGTGCAAAGTTTGGTGTTGATTGGTCAAAAAATGTGGGAGGAGTAGGGAAAAAACAGTTTTGCGGTTTTCGCGATTTAGCGAAAAATATTCATAGACGCAAATGGGCGTGGCCTAGGCCAAAAGATGCAGCAGACTCCAGTGCATCTGTGTGTATAAAGTTTTGAATGTGGGAGGTTCGGTGTGGGAGTTATAGCCCCAAACGCGTATTCCTTGGTATAGCGCCACCTAGTGGCCGGCAGGTCTGGATTTTGTCGTCTGCTTAGTCCGAACAGATCTGGATCTAGTCATGCAATTCGCGTGTCGGCACCATTTACGGTTTGGGCTGTGGTATCACTTTTAGGGGGGCAAGTATAGGAATAATAATCCTTACAAAAACAATAGGGATCCAACCTGTTGGCTTGGACCCCTAACTAGAACTGCAAGCAGTTATGCAGGGGTCCAAGAAGTGTGCATTTCGCCGGCACAACGCGAAGCATGTGTTCAAAAATTGAGAAACAGCGTGTGCCAAAAGATGCAGCTGACTCCAGTGAATCTGTGGATAGAAAGGTTTTGACTGTGGGAGCTTCGGTGTGGGAGTTATAGCCCAAAACGCGTTTTCAGAACATTCCATTGGCAAGTTAGGAGATATATTATTTCGTCGTTTATTTGCGACCCCTTGTGGCGAAATTTTCCAAAGACAATTTTCCTTTGCCAAATAACTCCCGCCCACATTAATAATTCTTGGCCATATTTTTTATATAGACTCGGGTTTGCCCCTTGATGGTTTCCTTTGAGTTTGAAGAACATTCCTTTGGCCAATAAGAAGATATACAATTTCCTCGTTTATTGCGCCCCCTAATGGCGAAATATTCCGAAAATTTTATTGAACGACATTAAGGTTAGCACCAACATGTCTGTAAAATTTGGACTCGTTCCGATGTCTACCTTTGGATTTTTCTGGATTTTTGATTTTCCACGTCTAATTTAGCTAATATACCAATATTCAAAACGCTACCGTTTCGTCGTCGACGGTCGGATCAAAAAACTGTCCGATAATTTCTTTGCGTGTGCGTCTGAAGATGTCGTGTGCAAAGTTTGGTGTTGATTGGTCAAAAAATGTGGGAGGAGTAGGGAAAAAACTGTTTTGCGGTTTTCGCGATTTTGCGAAAAATATTCATAGACGCAAATGGGCGTGGCCTATGCCAAAAGATGCAGCAGACTCCAGTGAATATGTGTGTACAAGTTTTTTGACTGTGGGAGGTTCGGTGTGGGAGTTATAGCCCCAAACGCGTATTCCTTGGTATAGCGCCACCTAGTGACCGGCGTGTCTGGATTTTGTCGTCTGCTTAGAACTCAGGGCCCTGGATCTAGTCATGCAATTGGCGTGTCGGCACCATTTACGGTTTGGGCTGTGGACCCACTTCTAGGGGGGAATAATAATAAAAAAAATCCTTACAAAAACAATAGGGATCCAACCTGTTGGCTTGGACCCCTAACTAGAACTGCAAGCAGTTATGCAGGGGTCCAAGAAGTGTGCATTTCGCCGGCACAACGCGACAAGAAATGTGCATTTCGCCGGCACAACGCGAAGCATGTGTTGAAAACGCTACCCTGAACCTGTGGATACAAAAGGATTTGACTGTGGTAGGAGTAGCGAGAAGTCAGTGTAGCGTTTTCGCGGCGAAATTTTGTAGAAGATATACAATTTCCTCGTTTATTGCGCCCCCTAATGGCGACATTTTCCGATTTTTTTATCGAACGTCATTAAGGTTAACACCAACATGTGTGTAAAATTTGGACTCGATCCGATGTCTAATTTTGGATTTCTTTGGATTTTTGATATTCGACGTCTAATTTAGCTAATAAACCAATATTCAAAACGCTACCGTTTCGTCGTCGAAGGTCGGATAAAAAAACTGTTGATGATTCCTTTGCGTGTGCGTCTGAAGATGTCGGGTGCAAAGTTTGGTGTTGATTGGTCAAGAAATGTGGGAGGAGTAGGGAAAAAACTGTTTTGCGGTTTTCGCGAATTAGCGAAAAATATTCATGGACGCAAATGGGCGTGGCCTAGCCCAAAAGATGCAGCAGACTCCAGTGCATCTGTGGGTATAACGTTTTCGACTGTGGGAGGTTCGGTGTGGGAGTTATAGCCCCAAACGCGTATTCCTTGGTATAGCGCCACCTAGTGGCCGGCATGTCTGGATTTTGTCGTCTGCGTAGTCGCCACGGATCTTGATCTAGTCATGCATTTGGCATGTCTGCACCATTTACGGTTTGGGCTGTGGGCACACTTTTAGGGAGGTAAGTATAAAAACAAGAAGTGTGCATTTCGCCGGCACAACGCGACAAGAAATGTGCATTTCGCCGGCACATCGCGAAGCATGTGTTGAAAACGCTACCCTGAACCTGTGGATACAAAGGATTTGACTGTGGTAGGAGTAGCGAGAAGTCAGTGTAGCGTTTTTGCGGCGAAATTTTGTAGAAGATATACAATTTCCTCGTTTATTGCGCCCCCTAATGGCGGAATTTTCCGAAATTTTTATCGAACGTCATTAAGGTTAGCACCAACATGTGTGTAGAATTTGGACTCGATCCGATGTCTAATTTTGGATTTTTTTAATTTTTTGCTTTTCCACGTCTAATTTAGCTAATAAACAAATATTCAAAATGCTACCGTTTCGTTGTCGAAGGTCGGATCAAAAAAGTGTTGATGATTTCTTTGCGTGTGCGTCTGAAGATGCCGTGTGCAAAGTTTGGTGTCGATTGGTCAAGAAATGTGGGAGAAGTAGGGAAAAAACAGTTTTGCGGTTTTCGCGATTTAGCGAAAAATATTCATAGACGCAAATGGGCGTGGCCTGGGCCAAAAGATGCAGCAGACTCCAGTGAATATGTGGGTACAAGTTTTTGGACTCTGGGAGGTTCGGTGTGGGAGTTATAGCCCCAAACGCGTATTCCTTGGTATAGCGCCACCTAGTGACCGGCGTGTCCGGATTTTGTCGTCTGCGTACACATCACAGACTTGGATCTAGTCATGCAATTGGCGTGTCCGCACCATTTACGGCTTGGGGTGTGGGCCCACTTTTAGGGAAGGAAGTATAATAACTAGAACTGCAAGCAGTTATGCAGGGGTCCAAGAAGTGTGCATTTCGCCGGCACAACGCGACAAGAAATGTGCATTTCGCCGGCACAACGCGAACCAAGTATTCAAAACGCTACCGTGAACAACCTGTGGATATAAAGGTTTTGACTGTGAGAGGTTCAGTGTGGGAGTTTCGGCCCCAAACGCATTTTCCGCTACCGTTTAGTCGTCGTTGGATCAAAATAGTTTTTACTGATTTGCAACGCAAAACATATATTCAAAACGCTACCGTTTCGTCAACGATGGTCGGATCAAAATAGTTTTGCTGATTTCTTGTAGTGTGCGTCTGAAGATGTCGTGTGCAAAGTTTGGTGTCAATTGGGCAAGAAATGTGGGAGGAGTAGCGAAAAGGCAGTTTAGCTGTTTTTGCGATTTTGCATAAAGAAAATACTGACGCAAATGGGCCTGGCCTATGCCAAAGGATGCAGCTGACTCCAGTGAATCTGTGCGTATAACGTTTTTGACTGTGGGAGCTTCGGTGTGGGAGTTATAGCCTAAAACGCGTTTTCAGAACATTCCATTGGCCAAATAGGAGATATATTATTTCGTTTTTTGGCGCCGCCCTGTTGGCGAAATTTTCCAAAGACAATTTTCCTTTGCCAAATAACTCCCGCCTACATTATTAATTCTTGGCCATATTTTTTATATAGACTCGGGTTTGCCCCTTGATGGTTCCCTTATAGTTTGAAGAACATTCCTTTGGCCAATTAGAAGATATACAATTTCCTCGTTTATTGCGCCCCCTAATGGCGAAATATTCCGAATTCTTTAGTGAACGCCATTAAGGGTAGCACCGACATGTGTCTAAAATTTGGACTTGATCCGACGTCTACTTTTGGTATTCTTTGAATTTTTGCGTTTCGACGTAAAACGTAGCCAATAAACAAATATTCAAAACGCTACCGTTTCGTCGTCGAAGGTCGGATAAAAAAACTGTTGATGATTCCTTTGCGTGTGCGTCTGAAGATGTCGTGTGCAAAGTTTGGTGTTTATTGGTCAAGAAATGTGGGAGGAGTAGGGAAAAAACTGTTTTGCGGTTTTCGCGATTTAGCGAAAAATATTCATGGACGCAAATGGGCGTGGCCTAGCCCAAAAGATGCAGCAGACTCCAGTGCATCTGTGGGTATAACGTTTTTGACTGTGGGAGGTTCGGTGTGGGAGTTATAGCCCCAAACGCGTATTCCTTGGTATAGCGCCACCTAGTGGCCGGCATGTCTGGATTTTGTCGTCTGCTTAGTCCGAACAGATCTGGATCTAGTCATGCAATTTGCGTGTCGGCACCATTTACGGTTTGGGGTGTGGTATCACTTTTAGGGGGGTAAGAATAATAAGAAAAATCCTTACAAAAACAATAGGGATCCAACCTGTTGGCTTGGACCCCTAACTAGAACTGCAAGCAGTTATGCAGGGGTCCAAGAAGTGTGCATTTCGCCGGCACAACGCGACAAGAAATGTGAATTTCGCCGGCACAACGCGAAGCATGTGTTCAAAACGCTACCCTGAACTTGTGGATACAAAGGATTCGACTGTGGTAGGAGTAGCGAGAAGTCAGTGTAGCGTTTTCGCGGCAAAATTTTGTAGAAGATATACAATTTCCTCGTTTATTGCGCCCTCTAATGGCGAAATTGTCCGAAATTTTTATCGAACGTCATTAAGGTTAGCACCAACATGTGTGTAGAATTTGGACTCGATCCGATTTCTAATTTTGGATTTTTTTGTATTTTGGATTTTCCACGTCTAATTTAGCTAATATACCAATATTCAAAATGCTACCGTTTCGTCGTCGAAGGTCGGATCAAAAAACTGTCCGATAATTTCTTTGCGTGTGCGTCTGAAGATGTCGTGTGCAAAGTTTGGTGTTGATTGGTCAAAAAATGTGGGAGGAGTAGGGAAAAAACTGTTTTGCGGTTTTCGCGATTTTGCGAAAAATATTCATAGACGCAAATGGGCGTGGCCTATGCCAAAAGATGCAGCAGACTCCAGTGAATATGTGTGTACAAGTTTTTTGACTGTGGGAGGTTCGGTGTGGGAGTTATAGCCCCAAACGCGTATTCCTTGGTATAGCGCCACCTAGTGGCCGGCATGTCTGGATTTTGTCGTCTGCGTAGTCGCCACGGATCTTGATCTAGTCATGCATTTGGCATGTCTGCACCATTTACGGTTTGGGCTGTGGGCCCACTTCTAGGGGGGGAATAATAACTAGAACTGCAAGCAGTTATGCAGGGGTCCAAGAAGTGTGCATTTCGCCGGCACAACGCGACAAGAAATGTGCATTTCGCCGGCACAACGCGAAGCATGTGTTGAAAACGCTACCCTGAACCTGTGGATACAAAGGATTTGACTGTGGTAGGAGTAGCGAGAAGTCAGTGTAGCGTTTTCGCGGCGAAATTTTGTAGAAGATATACAATTTCCTCGTTTATTGCGCCCCCTAATGGCGGAATTTTCCGAAATTTTTATCGAACGTCATTAAGGTTAGCACCAACATGTGTGTAGAATTTGGACTCGATCCGATGTCTAATTTTGGATTTTTTGGGATTTTTAATTTTCCACGTCTAATTTAGCTAATAAACCAATATTCAAAACTCTACCGTTTCGTCGTCGAAGGTCGGATCAAAAAACTGTCTAAGATTTCTATGCGTGTGCGTCTGAAGATGTCGTGTGCAAAGTTTGGTGTCGATAGGTCAAGAAATGTGGGAGGAGTAGGGAAAAAACAGTTTTGCGGTTTTCGCGATTTAGCGAAAAATATTCACAGACGCAAATGGGCGTGGCCTAGGCCAAAAGATGCAGCAGACTCCAGTGCATCTGTGTGTACAAGTTTTTGGACTGTGGGAGGTTCGGTGTGGGAGTTATAGCCCCAAACGCGTCTTTCCTTGGTATAGCGCCACCTAGTGGCCGGCGTGTCTGGATTTGGTCGTCTGCTTAGAACTCAGGGCCCTGGATCTAGTCATGCAATTGGCGTGTCGGCACCATTTACGGTTTGGGCTGTGGACCAACGCTACCGTTTCGTAATCGAAGGTCGGATCAAAAAAGTGTTCGAATTTATTTTTTTGTGTGAGTCTGACGATGTCGTGTGCAAAGTCTGGTGTTGATTGGTCAAGAAATGTGGGAGGAGTAGGGAAAAAACTGTTTTGCGTTTTTCGCAATTTTGCGCAAAAAAATTATTGACGCAAATGGGCGTGGCCTATGCCAAAAGATGCAGCAGACTCCAGTGGATATGTGGGTACAAGTTTTTGACTGTGGGAGGTTCGGTGTGGGAGTTATAGCCCCAAACGCGTCTTTCCTTGGTATAGCGCCACCTAGTGACCGGCGTGTCTGGATTTGGTCGTCAGCGTAGTCCGAAGAGACCTGGATCTAGTCATGCAATTGGCGGGTCTGCACCATTTACGGTTCGGGCTGTAGTACCAGTTTTAGGGGGGTAAGTATAACTAGAACTGCAAGCAGTTATGCAGGGGTCCAAGAAGTGTGCATTTCGCCGGCACAACGCGACAAGAAATGTGCATTTCGCCGGCACAACGCGAAGCATGTGTTCAAAACGCTACCCTGAACCTGTGGATACAAAGGATTTGACTGTGGTAGGAGTAGCGAGAAGTCAGTGTAGCGTTTTCGCGGCGAAATTTTGTAGAAGATATACAATTTCCTCGTTTATTGCGCCCCCTAATGGCGAAATTTTCCGAATTTTTTATCGAACGACATTAAGGTTAGCACCAACATGTGTGTAGAATTTGGACTCGATCCGATGTCTAATTTTGGATTTTTTTGGATTTTTAATTTTCCACGTCTAATTTTGCTAATAAACAAATATTCAAAACTCTACCGTTTCGTCGTCGAAGGTCGGATCAAAAAACTGTCTAAGATTTCTTTGCGTGTGCGTCTGAAGATGCCGTGTGCAAAGTTTGGTGTTGATTGGTCAAGAAATGTGGGAGGAGTAGCGAAAATACAGTTTTGCGGTTTTCGCGATTTAGCGAAAAATATTCATAGACGCAAATGGGCGTGGCCTAGGCCAAAAGATGCAGCAGACTCCAGTGCATCTGTGTGTACAAGTTATTGGACTCTGGGTGGTTCGGTGTGGGAGTTATAGCCCCAAACGCGTATTCCTTGGTATAGCGCCACCTAGTGGCCGGCGTGTCTGGATTTGGTCGTCTGCGTAGTCCGAAGAGATCTGGATCTAGTCATGCAATTCGCGTGTCGGCACCTTTTACGGTTTGGGGTGTGGGCCCACTTTTAGGGGGGTAAGAATAATAAGAAAAATCCTTACAAAAACAATAGGGATCCAACCTGTTGGCTTGGACCCCTAACAAGAAATGTGGGAGGAGTAGCGAAAAGGCAGTTTAGCTGTTTTTGCGATTTTGCATAAAGAAAATACTGACGCAAATGGGCCTGGCCTATGCCAAAGGATGCAGCTGACTCCAGTGAATCTGTGCGTATAACGTTTTTGACTGTGGGAGCTTCGGTGTGGGAGTTATAGCCTAAAACGCGTTTTCAGAACATTCCATTGGCCAAATAGGAGATATATTATTTCGTCGTTTTTTGGCGCCGCCCTGTTGGCGAAATTTTCCAAAGACAATTTTCCTTTGCCAAATAACTCCCGCCTACATTATTAATTCTTGGCCATATTTTTTATATAGACTCGGGTTTGCCCCTTGATGGTTCCCTTATAGTTTGAAGAACATTCCTTTGGCCAATTAGAAGATATACAATTTCCTCGTTTATTGCGCCCCCTAATGGCGAAATATTCCGAATTCTTTATTGAACGCCAGTAAGGGTAGCACCGACATGTGTCTAAAATTTGGACTTGATCTGACGTCTACTTTTGGTATTCTTTGAATTTTTGCGTTTCGACGTAAAACGTAGCCAATAAACAAATATTCAAAACGCTACCGTTTCGTCGTCGAAGGTCGGATAAAAAAACTGTTGATGATTCCTTTGCGTGTATGTCTGAAGATGTCGTGTGCAAAGTTTGGTGTTGATTGGTCAAGAAATGTGGGAGGAGTAGGGAAAAAACTGTTTTGCGGTTTTCGCGATTTAGCGAAAAATATTCACAGACGCAAATGGGCGTGGCCTAGGCCAAAAGATGCAGCAGACTCCAGTGCATCTGTGTGTACAAGTTTTTGGACTGTGGGAGGTTCGGTGTGGGAGTTATAGCCCCAAACGCGTCTTTCCTTGGTATAGCGCCACCTAGTGGCCGGCGTGTCTGGATTTGGTCGTCTGCTTAGAACTCAGGGCCCTGGATCTAGTCATGCAATTGGCGTGTCGGCACCATTTACGGTTTGGGCTGTGGACCAACGCTACCGTTTCGTAATCGAAGGTCGGATCAAAAAAGTGTTCGAATTTATTTTTTTGTGTGAGTCTGACGATGTCGTGTGCAAAGTCTGGTGTTGATTGGTCAAGAAATGTGGGAGGAGTAGGGAAAAAACTGTTTTGCGTTTTTCGCAATTTTGCGCAAAAAAATTATTGACGCAAATGGGCGTGGCCTATGCCAAAAGATGCAGCAGACTCCAGTGGATATGTGGGTACAAGTTTTTGACTGTGGGAGGTTCGGTGTGGGAGTTATAGCCCCAAACGCGTCTTTCCTTGGTATAGCGCCACCTAGTGACCGGCGTGTCTGGATTTGGTCGTCAGCGTAGTCCGAAGAGACCTGGATCTAGTCATGCAATTGGCGGGTCTGCACCATTTACGGTTCGGGCTGTAGTACCAGTTTTAGGGGGGTAAGTATAACTAGAACTGCAAGCAGTTATGCAGGGGTCCAAGAAGTGTGCATTTCGCCGGCACAACGCGACAAGAAATGTGCATTTCGCCGGCACAACGCGAAGCATGTGTTCAAAACGCTACCCTGAACCTGTGGATACAAAGGATTTGACTGTGGTAGGAGTAGCGAGAAGTCAGTGTAGCGTTTTCGCGGCGAAATTTTGTAGAAGATATACAATTTCCTCGTTTATTGCGCCCCCTAATGGCGAAATTTTCCGAATTTTTTATCGAACGACATTAAGGTTAGCACCAACATGTGTGTAGAATTTGGACTCGATCCGATGTCTAATTTTGGATTTTTTTGGATTTTTAATTTTCCACGTCTAATTTTGCTAATAAACAAATATTCAAAACTCTACCGTTTCGTCGTCGAAGGTCGGATCAAAAAACTGTCTAAGATTTCTTTGCGTGTGCGTCTGAAGATGCCGTGTGCAAAGTTTGGTGTTGATTGGTCAAGAAATGTGGGAGGAGTAGCGAAAATACAGTTTTGCGGTTTTCGCGATTTAGCGAAAAATATTCATAGACGCAAATGGGCGTGGCCTAGGCCAAAAGATGCAGCAGACTCCAGTGCATCTGTGTGTACAAGTTATTGGACTCTGGGTGGTTCGGTGTGGGAGTTATAGCCCCAAACGCGTATTCCTTGGTATAGCGCCACCTAGTGGCCGGCGTGTCTGGATTTGGTCGTCTGCGTAGTCCGAAGAGATCTGGATCTAGTCATGCAATTCGCGTGTCGGCACCTTTTACGGTTTGGGGTGTGGGCCCACTTTTAGGGGGGTAAGAATAATAAGAAAAATCCTTACAAAAACAATAGGGATCCAACCTGTTGGCTTGGACCCCTAATAATAATAATAATCCTTACAAAAACAATAGGGATCCAACCTGTTGGCTTGGACCCCTAACTAGAACTGCAAGCAGTTATGCAGGGGTCCAAGAAGTGTGCATTTCGCCGGCACAATGCGACAAGAAATGTGCATTTCGCCGGCACAACGCGAAGCATGTGTTCAAAACGCTACCCTGAACCTGTGGATACAAAGGATTTGATTGGTAGGAGTAGCGAGAAGTCAGTGTAGCTATTTCGCAGCGAAATTTTGTAGAAGATATAACATTTTCTCGTTTATTGCGCCCCCTAACGGCGAAATTGTCCGAAATTTTTATCGAACGTCAATAGGGTTAGCACCAACATGTGTGTAGAATTTGGACTCGATCCGATGTCTAATTTTGGATTTTTTTGGATTTTTGATTTTCCACATCTAATTTAGCTAATATACCAATATTCAAAACGCTACCGTTTCGTCGTCGAACGTCGGATCAAAAAACTGTTGATGATTCCTTTGCGTGTGCGTCTGTAGATGTATCGTGCAAAGTTTGGTGTTGATTGGTCAAGAAATGTGGGAGGAGTAGGGAAAAAACAGTTTTGCGGTTTTCGCGATTTAGCGAAAAATATTCATAGACGCAAATGGGCGTGGCCTAGGCCAAAAGATGCAGCAGACTCCAGTGCATCTGTGTGTACAAGTTTTTGGACTCTGGGAGGTTCAGTGTGGGAGTTATAGCCCCAAACGTGTTTCTCCTTGGTATAGCGCCACCTAGTGGCCGGCATGTCTGGATTTGGTTATCTGAGTAGCGGTGCCGTTACTGGTTCTAGTCATGTAATTGGCGCGTGTGCACCATTTACGGTTTGGGCTGTGGTTCCACTTTCACGGGGAGGTAGTATAATAATAATAACTAGAACTGCAAGCAGTTATGCAGGGGTCCAAGAAGTGTGCATTTCGCCGGCACAACGCGACAAGAAATGTGCATTTCGCCGGCACAACGCGAAGCATGTGTTGAAAACGCTACCCTGAACCTGTGGATACAAAGGATTTGACTGTGGTAGGAGTAGCGAGAAGTCAGTGTAGCGTTTTCGCGGCGAAATTTTGTAGAAGATATACAATTTCCTCGTTTATTGCGCCCCCTAATGGCGAAATTTTCCGAAATTTTTATCGAACGACATTAAGGTTAGCACCAACATGTGTGTACAATTTGGACTCGATCCGATGTCTAATTTTGGATTTTTTTGGATTTTTAATTTTCCACGTCTAATTTAGCTAATAAACAAATATTCAAAACTCTACCGTTTCGTCGTCGAAGGTCGGATCAAAAAACTGTCTATGATTTCTTTGCGAGTGCGTCTGAAGATGCCATGTGCAAAGTTTGGTGGTGATCGGGCGAGAAATGTGGGAGGAGTAGCGAAAAAACAGTTTTGCGGTTTTCGCGATTTAGCGAAAAATATTCATAGACGCAAATGGGCGTGGCCTAGGCCAAAAGATGCAGCAGACTCCAGTGAATATGTGGGTACAAGTTTTTGACTGTGGGAGGTTCGTTGTGGGAGTTATAGCCCCAAACGCATTTTCCCTTGGTATAGCGCCACCTAGCGGCCGGCGTGTCTGGATTTTGTCGTCTGCATAGTCTTCACTGACCTGGATCTAGTCATGCAATTGGCGTGTGTGCAACATTTACGGTATGGGCTGTATTCCCACTTTCTTGGTAGGAAGTATAATAATAATAAAAATAATAATAAAAATCCTTACAAAAACAATAGGGATCCAACCTGTTGGCTTGGACCCCTAATAAAAAAAATCCTTACAAAAACAATAGGGATCCAACCTGTTGGCTTGGACCCCTAATAATAATCCTTACAAAAACAATAGGGTTCCAACCTGTTGGCTTGGACCCCTAATAATAATCCTTACAAAAACAATAGGGATCCAACCTGTTGGCTTGGACCCCTAATAATCCTTACAAAAACAATAGGGATCCAACCTGTTGGCTTGGACCCCTAACTAGAACTGCAAGCAGTTATGCAGGGGTCCAAGAAGTGTGCATTTCGCCGGCACAACGCGAAGCATGTGTTCAAAACAAATTGGCTTGGCCTATGCCAAAAGATGCAACTGACTCCAGTGAATCTGTGGATATAAAGGTTTTGACTGTGGGAGCTTCGGTGTGGGAGTTATAGCCTAAAACGCGTTTTCAGAACATTCCATTGGCCAAATGGGAGATAGATAATGTTGTCGTTTTTTGGCGCCGCCCTGTTGGCGAAATTTTACGAAGACAATTTTCCTTTTCCAAATAACTCCCGCCCACATTAATAATTCTTGGCCATATTTCCTAGATAGACTCGGGATTGCCCCTTGATGTTTTCCCTCGAGTTTGAAGAACATTCCTCAGGCCAATTAGAAGATATACAATTTCCTCGTTTATTGCGCCCCCTAATGGCGAAATATTCCGAATTTTTTAATGAACGCCATTAAGGGTAGCACCGACATGTGTCTAAAATTTGGACTTGATCCGATGTCTAATTTTGGTATTCTTTGAATTTTTGCGTTTCGACGTAAAACGTAGCCAATAAATAAATATTCAAAACGCTACCGTTTCGTCGTCGAAGGTCGGATCAAAAAACTGTTGATGATTCCTTTGCGTGTGCGTCTGAAGATGCTGTGTGCAAAGTTTGGTGTTGATTGGTCGAGAATTGTGGGAGGAGTAGCGAAAAAACATTTTTGCGGTTTTCGCGATTTAGCGAAAAATATTCATGGACGCAAATGGGCGTGGCCTAGGCCAAAAGATGCAGCAGACTCCAGTGAATATGTGGGTACAAGTTTTTGACTGTGGGAGGTTCGGTGTGGGAGTTATAGCCCCAAACGCGTATTCCTTGGTATAGCGCCACCTAGTGACCGGCGCGTCTGGATTTTGTCGTCTGCTTAGTCCGAACAGATCTGGATCTAGTCATGCAATTCGCGTGTCGGCACCATTTACGGTTTGGGCTGTGGTCCCACTTTTAGGGGGGTAAGTATAACTAGAACTGCAAGCAGTTATGCAGGGGTCCAAGAAGTGTGCATTTCGCCGGCACAACGCAAAGCATTTGTTCGAAATTGAGGAACGGCGCAAGCCAAAAGATGCAGCTGACTCCAGTGAATCTGTGGATACAACGTTTTTGACTGTGGGAGCTTCGGTGTGGGAGTTATAGCCTAAAACGCGTTTTCAGAACATTCCATTGGCCAGTTAGGAGATATATTATTTCGTCGTTTATTTGCGCCCCCTTGTGGCGAAATTTTCCAAAGACAATTTTCCTTTGCCAAATAACTCCCGCCCACATTAATAATTCTTGGCCATATTTTTTATATAGACTCGGGTTTGCCCCTTGATGGTTTCCTTATAGTTCGAAGAACATTCCTTGGTCCAATTAGAAGATATAAAATTTCCTTGTTTATTGCGCCCCCTAATGGCGAAAAATTCCGGAATTTTTATCGAACGAGATTAAGGTTAGCAACAACATGTGTGTAAAATTTGGACTCGTTCCGATGCCTAATTTTGGATTTCTTTGGATTTTTGATTTTCCATGTCTAATTTAGCTCATAAACCAATATTCAAAACGCTCCCGTTTCGTCGTCGAAGGTCGGATCAAAAAACTGTCCGATAATTTCTTTGCGCGTGCGTCTAAAGATGCCGTGTGCAAAGTTTGGTGTCGATTGGTCAAGAAATGTGGGAGGAGTAGGGAAAAAACTGTTTTGCGGTTTTCGCGATTTAGCGAAAAATATTCATAGACGCAAATGGGCGTGGCCTATGCCAAAAGATGCAGCAGACTCCAGTGCATCTGTGTGTACAAGGTTTTGAATGTGGGAGGTTCGGTGTGGGAGTTATAGCCCCAAACGCGTATTCCTTGGTATAGCGCCACCTAGTGACCGGCGCGTCTGGATTTTGTCGTCTGCTTAGTCCGAACAGATCTGGATCTAGTCATGCAATTCGCGTGTCGGCACCATTTACGGTTTGGGCTGTGGTCCCACTTTTAGGGGGGTAAGAATAATAGGAACAAGAAGTGTGCATTTCGCCGGCACAACGCGAAGCATGTGTTCAAAAATTGAGAAACAGCGTATGCCAAAAGATGCAGCTGACTCCAGTGAATCTGTGGATATAAAGGTTTTGACTGTGGGAGCTTCGGTGTGGGAGTTATAGTCCAAAACGCGTTTTCAGAACATTCCATTGCCCAGTTAGGAGATATATTATTTCGTCGTTTATTTGCGACCCCTTGTGGCGAAATTTTCCAAAGACAATTTTCCTTTGCCAAATAACTCCCGCCCACATTAATAATTCTTGGCCATATTTTTTATATAGACTCAGGTTTGCCCCTTGATGGTTTCCTTTGAGTTTGAAGAACATTCCTTTGGCCAATAAGAAGATATACAATTTCCTCGTTTATTGCGCCCCCTAATGGCGAAATATTCCAAAAATTTTATTGAACGACATTAAGGTTAGCACCAACATGTCTGTAAAATTTGGACTCGTTCCGATGTCTACTTTTGGATTTTTCTGGATTTTTGATTTTCCACGTCTAATTTAGCTAATATACCAATATTCAAAACGCTACCGTTTCGTCGTCGACGGTCGGATCAAAAAACTGTCCGATAATTTCTTTGCGTGTGCGTCTGAAGATGTCGTGTGCAAAGTTTGGTGTTGATTGGTCAAAAAATGTGGGAGGAGTAGGGAAAAAACTGTTTTGCGGTTTTTGCGATTTTGCGAAAAATATTCATAGACGCAAATGGGCGTGGCCTATGCCAAAAGATGCAGCAGACTCCAGTGAATATGTGGGTACAAGTTTTTGACTGTGGGAGGTTCGGTGTGGGAGTTATAGCCCCAAACGCGTATTCCTTGGTATAGCGCCACCTAGTGACCGGCGTGTCTGGATTTTGTCGTCTGCTTAGTCCGAACAGATCTGGATCTAGTCATGCAATTCGCGTGTCGGCACCATTTACGGTTTGGGCTGTGGTCCCACTTTTAGGGGGGTAAGAATAATAGGAACAAGAAGTGTGCATTTCGCCGGCACAACGCGAAGCATGTGTTCAAAAATTGAGAAACAGCG